>NC_136265.1:117006493-117218993 GCF_964187855.1 Myxine glutinosa
ATTCGGTGCAATGGAGTATTAATTAATGGAAGACAAATCCTTAGCCTAATACACAGAATAGGGAAATAACTACCAACAAGGAGGAAATCTATGATTTGCTAAACGTGATTGTTTATGACCTAATTACAGGACGCACTTTGACCTTTATACACAACTGGAGGAAGGAGGGCGATATTTTTACAATGTACTATACAATAAAAACACAATAAAAAAAAACACCATTCTCATATCCACAATATATATATATATATATATATATATATATATATATATATATATATATATATATATATATATATATATATATATATATATATATATATATATATATATATATATATATATATATATATATATATATATATATATATATATTGTTACAGATACGACTTTGATGGTATGGTGGGCCGAGCGGGATGGCCGCCGTATCCGTACAAGTTACCCGATTGTGCCCCGAATGTTGACTAATCGCGCTATGCTGGCTCAATAGGAAAGAGAAGACACCCGGCTGGGTTATAATGACACAATACGACACCAGGGGTTCAGTTCTCAAGTATATTCGTACGGAAAAAGGTTAGATTACAAGGACAAGAGGGAAACATAGGAAGGTGGGCACTTAAACACACTCTTATATTAACCCTAGACAGACCACAGATAAACGGGACAAGGCTCACTCACACGGGGTTTGATGGCCAGGAAAGCGGCAGTCGATGGCTCAGGTGCACCTGGCTCAGGGACAGAATCGCGTACGTTGGTGTCCAGCAGATGCGGGGAGGTCGCTCAGCGCTCGTGGGGTCGCGACTTTGGTGGAGATGCCGGGGAGGTCGCTCAGCGCTCGTGGGTCGCGACTTTGGTGGAGATGCCGGGGAGGTCGCTCAGCGCTCGGGAGGGTGGCGTCTTGTCCTTCCAAGCTCGGGGCGCATCTGACGTCACGTCCGGCGCGGGGCCGCGTATATCCGGCGGGGAGTCACGCCCTCGCTCGTTAGCTCCGCCCCATATGGCATCGGCCCATGGCTTCTCATTGGGTGCGGGGGGTTACCGGCTCCGCCCTTGACGAGGGGCCGACAGGGAGCCCCCTTCTGGGTAACCCCGTCGAGCACATGTTCAATGGCGGCCAACCGAGCCGGAGTGAGGACGCAAAGCCGCTGTTGTTGTGGTGTTGGCGCTTCTTCATGGGGAAGAGATGCGGAGAGGTATGGGGAGGTCCTAAACTTCCTAACAGGTGCCATATAATCACATTCTGGTGCAACGAAGAGTCATAATTAATGGAAACAAGTCCTTAACTGACATAGATTAAGAATAACTAGCAAGATGTCCTATAATTGTCTACGTGTGGTGCGGGGACCTGGGCACGACATTTAATGGGGGGATGAAGGGGAAGATCGGCTCTAATGGGTGTTGTTTACAGACAATGGGACTAGGGAATGGGGTAAGGGAGAGTTGGGGAGTATCGGAGAAAATAGGGGAATATTTACAAGCGGATATGGAGGCCAAATTCCATATTCGCAACATTGCACCCTTCTCTACCCTCGGGGCGTCCCGACCCGATAAATTTTTACCTACTTTAGTGTGGCACGCAATGTAGTTCCCTCTACTATTAACTCTACCCTGAGTGCGACAGTTTTACAGATATTCACAAATGAGTAAATATGTCCCCCTGCGACGTTGCACCCTTCTCCTCACAGAAACACACCCACAGGATAACCGAATCCGGAAAGAATTCTCAACCTAAACATACAGCCGGTAGGGAGCATTATTTACAAGACTACGCTGCTATTTACACTACGATCCAGGACCTGTTTTTGGAGGAACACATGCAGATGTTATGCATAGAGAGAGCGCGCTTGCCAACATCGATACACCAACCCACGAGTGCTCTGTGGCCGACGGCCTTTAATAACGTGCAGAGCACCCTTTCCCGAGCATCAACAGCACCACCCCACCACCAATCGGTGCAGTCACCATTGTTCATTGGAATAAAAATAACTTCAACAACCCCTAACCCTGCAGGTGTCTCTTGCTCTTCTTGTGGTGCACTTGGTGGTGTTAACTATTAGTGGTTCACCTGTATGGCATAGGTGCCACGTTGATCCATAGGTCCATCCCCGGGTGGTGCTTGGCCGCAAACGAACTGCGGTCCATTGTGGGTGGCCACAAACATTGCGGTCCATATGGTGTACCGATCCAGGCAGCGAACAGCGAAAGTGCAGGCCCACAACTGCGCAGCCAGCACCTCTCTCTCCTCTCTCTCTACCCCAAAGCCAGATCCTCGGAGGTGGGAGACAAAAGAAGCAGACAAGTGAGTAAGGTGGTAAGGGCGCAAAAGTGCACGCAATACAAGATGATGCACATTGGGGGCACATGGGAACCAGGTGAGACAGGTACGTTCCTATCGTACGCCCCCCCCCACCAGGTAACCTACATGGCCCCTCCCTTACCCCTTACTGTATCCACAAAACACAACACTACCCATAAACATCTACTTTACAAATCGACAACATCCCTACTGTCTTCCCCGTTCCTCCCATAAACCAAATTCGTCTTCTCTCCCTCCTAACCAATCAAATTTGCCATTTTCAACTCTCATCAAAATTTGCCATCTCCAACTGCACATCAAAATTTGCCATCACCAATTCATCATCAGTCCCTCCTAAGGAGGGAGAGATGGAATCACCCCAATGTCTCATCCACGTCGTGATGCGTCTCACAAATCCTCACAGCAATCTCATTTCTGCAACACAAACAAAGAAAACACAGGTGTGGAGTCATCATCATCACCACAGGCAAGTGGCTGCGCATGGTGCGACAGGTTCATCAATCCTAACTATCTCCTAAATGACTTTAACAACTTTACACTACCCGGGGTCTTCCTCCGGCCAAACCATTGGCCCTCTTACACTATGGGTTCTAAAAACCAATTCCCATTGGCCAAACTGTGGTGCTCTTCAATTTGGGGTCTCACTCCCCCGATTCATCTCCCGGTGCCCTCGTACAATTTCTGGGCTGCGACGTGTACCTCTCCCAGTGGGTCTACCCACCTGCACACCTCCACCACTGCAGTTGCCTCCGAGCTTACCTGCTCCTTACCCTAACCTAACTACCAGGGGAAGGCCCTCTGGCTCTCTCCCCACTCCGTGCCCTCTCTGGCACTGGGCTGCCCGATCCACACCCGGGATCCTCAGGCACCCACTCACAACTACCGGCTCCCAGAGCCCACCTGCGGCCTCACCTGGCCGACATCCTCACAGTGGTGGAGTGCCCAACCAACTACACACACTAACAGGCTACACGCCCAGCCATTTCCACAACACTAATGCACCCATTCACAACACCATTCTGCAACCGCACCACAAATGCCAATATCCAACCACAATTTACCTGCACCCTCTACCTAACACTTACACTACCCGCCCCGGGTACTCGTGAAAGGGGTCCACTCTTCCCCCATCCACACCTTCGCACCATGCACACCACTCCGTACCACTCACTCCAACTCTCTCCACACACCTGTACCTGCACACCTGTGCTCTCACACCTGGTGCCACCTGCACCCTTCTCTCCCCAAGCGCATTCGCGCTGATCCACAACACTCACTACTCATACACTACTCCACACACCTGTCCAGTTGCACACCTGTGCAATCACACCTGTTCAATCCTCACACACACAGCATCATCTCAGCTAACTACTCCCTTCTGAAACTTGCGCTTCCCAGTCGTCCCTTTAAACTATTGCGCTCCCTCGTCATTATCATCCATACTAATCTACCTGCGTCCCCACTACAGGTATCAGTCACTAACTAAACTTAACGTTACCTAAGGTCATCTTCGCTAGATCCCTACACACCATATCCTAACCCACCCGGGCTAGTTTTCACTGCCATACACCCCATAATCTATTGCTCCTTTGCCCCCTATGGGAAGGATGGTGGATTTGCCATCCCACCACATCGGGGGTCTCTCACTACCAATTTTGCACATCAAATTTCAACAAATTAAAAATTTGCCAATCACTGCCCATCAGCTGCCAATCACTACTGCCAATCCCTTGCCAATCATCAAATTTTGTTTTTCTCTAATTTTGGGTCCAAAACACTAACCTCATCACCCAGTCGACTCACTAATACCTCTCGGTGCGCCAATCCCTGTCCAAAGCCCGGCTTCGTAAAGCCAAGCAATGGATGCTGGTTGTTTTGTGCCAGCGGCTGGATGCGTCCGGCACTCGGTGCAGGGACGGGGGCTTACCCGGGCCGAGATCCCACGCATCACCTCGGCGTGGAGCCATCCAATGTCCCGATCTCGACCTGCCGGAATGCCTCAACAAAAGGTGGTCGCCATGACGACCCTTTCTATCGGGCTGCCAGCTCCGCCTAGTGGAGCCTGGACGCGGCCGTTCAAAGCGAGGCCCGGCACGCACCGAGGGCCTGCTTCGGCTAAAAGTCGCTCTAACCTCTAACCCGTGTAACGTCGATGCTTCACCTGGACGCTTACACCCCGCAGCCCGTTCCTTGCTCACACATCCAGCTGTGCCCATGCTCCTCGTACCGTTCCTTACACACCCAGGCACACCCATTCCACTCACAGCCTTGGTCACACACCTGACCACCGAACACTTTGGCACACATTCGTTGGTAGCACACCTCACCAAAACACCTCTTCGCGCCCCCTCCTCTGTCACCTCCTCTGTGACAATCACAGGTGTGCTCTCATTCGCACACCCAACCACGTGCCTCACCACCAACTCCAGCGTGCATTCCCACTCACGCTCTACCATTCCAGGTGTGCATCCTTCCATCCCAGGTGTACATCCTCGCTCACCTGTCACAACTAACTCACGCTCCATGTCACTCTCACTACTTTCACCTCCATTCCTGACAGCGCACTCACCCTTACTCTTGACAGCACACTCTTTCCTCATGCACCTGTCCGTCACACACCTTTCTCGCGCACACTCTCCCGTTACACCCTCTGTAACACTCACCACACCGCGCTTCCATGTGCTCCCTCGCACACGCGCTACGACCGACTCACTCTCGCCAGCACCCTCACTCCTTGGTACGCACTTTTTCCTCACACACCCCGGAGTCGGACTTTCTTGCACACCTCCATTTTCGCACACCAGACCTGTCGCACACTTCACCAGTGGCCTCTCACGAACACCCGGGTCTATCTCGACCCCCAAGCCTCTTAAATCACCTGGCGCATCATACGCACGACCATATTGGTCACCACTTACACCGGGTCCTCTTCCTCTTCGCTTCTCCTCCATCACCTGCGAATCCCTCATCCGGTTAATGAGCACATCATCACGATCCAAACACAGACTTTGGACCAATTCTTTTATCTCCTCTTTTATCTCTTTCTTATCCCCTCTCCGTCGCTTCTTAATTTCGCTCATCCCTTCTTCCACTTCTTCTAATTTGTGCTTCACCTCTTTTATTCCCCGGTACGTCTCCTCAAGCTCATCCTCTAAGGCTACCTTGACCGTTTCCATGTGCGTCCTCACCTGCCGGTCCTTCGTCTCCATAACCTCTATCACCTCGTCCAACCTCGTTGTCAGTCCCTCACGTACCATCTGACATTCCCTCTTTGTCGCTATCAAGTCGTTTTTTATGTCGTTTTGTGTCGCTTTTAACCCTCCTAATACCGCAGTGTTCCTTTGAACCTGCTCCGTTAGTCCTTTTTGTCCCTCCGTCAGCTGTTCCACCTCCTGCGTCAGGACCTCTATGCCCCCTTGTAACTTTACAGTCCCCTTTCTCACCTCCTTTTCCATGTGCTCCTCACAGTGCCTCACCTCCTCGCGCACTCCTCCGACCTCCTCACTCACTCCTCTTCTGATCTCCTCTCCCATCACTTGCATCTCCTGCCCAGATGCCACCCTCATCTGCTCCATTTCCTCCCTGTGAGCATCCAGTTTGGTTTCTACCCCCATTCTGACCCCCTCTATCTGCTGCTCCATTTGTTTAACTTCCCTTTCCGCTTGGTCCCTCATGTCCCTCAATTTGCCTTCCATACTGTTTTCTAACCCCTCTAACCCTTTTTGCATCCCTTCCATTTGATTCTCTTGAGCGGCCATTCTGTTTTCTACCCCCGTTAACCCATTCTTTACTTCTTTTATCCCGTTGTCTAACTCCTCAAAATTATTGTCTAACTTCTCAATTTTCTTGTCTAACTCCTCAAAATTATTGTCTAACTTCTCAATTTTCTTGTCTAACTCCTCAAAATTATTGTCTAACTTCTCACTGGTACCCCTCGCTTCGTCCCTCATTACCCCCATTTGGTTTCCCATTACCCCCATTTGGTTTTCCAATCGCTCACTATTAGCCCTCGTTTCCTCCCTCATTTTCTCGCTATTCTGGGCCATAAGGGCCTTCATTTGTATGAAAAAAAGGCCCCAATCCATCGGGGGCGCTGCCACGGTCGCTGGCGCGGTGATCAGCGAGGCGCCATTTTGCGCGCCCGCTTCTTCGTGCGTGACGGCGCTATTTTGCGAACCTGCCGCCTTCACTGCTTCGCTCTCCTCCTGTCCCTCATTTTGGTCCTGGATCGACCCTACCTCACTCTCCCCTACCGGACCCCAGCCGTCTTGATCCGCCATAGCGCGACTTGCAAAATTCGAGTTTCGTAAAACAAAACAAATTTCGGCCGCTCCAAATTTTGACCAAATTTTTTTTTTTTTTCTCTATTCGTTTTTTTTTTTTTCTTCAAAATTTGGTCGGGCCTCGAATCTCACTCCCGACACCAATTGTTACAGATACGACTTTGATGGTATGGTGGGCCGAGCGGGATGGCCGCCGTATCCGTACAAGTTACCCGATTGTGCCCGAATGTTGACTAATCGCGCTACGCTGGCTCAATAGGAAAGAGAAGACACCCGGCTGGGCTATAATGACACAATACGACACCAGGGTTTCGATTTTCAAGTATATTCGTACGGAAAAAGGTTAGATTACAGGGGCTAGAGGTATATTACAGGAAGACAGGCACTTAGACACACTCTTATATTATCCCCGGACAGACGACAGACACACGGGACAAAATGCTGACTCACACGGGGGTTGATGAAAAGGGGAGGCAGGTCGCGATGGCTCAGGTGCACCTGGCTCAGGGACAGAATCACGTACGGTGGTGTCCAGAGATGCGTGAAGGTATCACAGCGCTTGTGGGTCGCGACTTTGGTCTCAAGCTGGGGAGGTCGCTCAGCGCTCGGGAGGGTGGCGTCTTTTCCTTCCAAGCTCGGGGCGCATCTCTCTTCACATCCGGCGCGGGGCCGCGTATATCCGGCGGGGAGTGACACGCCCTCGGCTCGTTAGCGCCGCCCCAGATGGCATCGGCCCATGGCTTCTCATTGGGTGCGGGGGTTACCGGCTCCGCCCTTGACGAGGGGCCGACAGGGAGCCCCTTCGTGGTAACCCCGTGGAGCGCGTGGTCAATGGTGGCTAACCGAGCCGGAAGGAGGACGCCCACTCCCCATGCCGTCACCGCGCCGCCCCCCTCTTTTGTTGTTGTTGTTGTAGTTGGCGCTTCTTCATGGGGAAGAGATGCGGAGAGGTATGGGGAGGTCCTAAACTTCCTAACAGGTGCCATATAATCACATTCTGGTGCAACGAAGAGTCATAATTAATGGAAACAAGTCCTTAACTGACATAGATTAAGAATAACTAGCAAGATGTCCTATAATTGTCTACGTGTGGTGCGGGGACCTGGGCACGACATTTAATGGGGGGATGAAGGGGAAGATCGGCTCTAATGGGTGTTGTTTACAGACAATGGGACTAGGGAATGGGGTAAGGGAGAGTTGGGGAGTATCGGAGAAAATAGGGGAATATTTACAAGCGGATATGGAGGCCAAATTCCATATTCGCAACAATATATACTAGGACGTGCCCGTACGTGGGTGCCCGTACGTGCGTGCAAAAAAGCATGCGTGCAAACAACAACAACAAAAAAAAACTTTGAAACCACGTGGCAGTAACGACCACAGAACCCCCCCCTCTATTTACATGAAATGGTTTGGTCCATTCGCAACGACCACAGAACCCCCCCCCCCTCTATTTACATGAAATGGTTTGGTCCAAAGCGAACGGCTTGTGGAGTTTGGTAAAGAAATCGCCATAGCTCGGTAACTACTTCTCCGATTAATATGAAACCTTGAAAAGGCACATCCTCGGGTCCCCAGCAATATACCTGGCAAGTTTCAAGTATATCGGACCGGTAGTTGTCGAGAAACAGCGGTCACAGACAAACACACACACACACACACACACACACACACACACACACACACACACACACACACACACACACACACACACACACACACACACACACACACACACACACACACACACACACAGACACACACACACACACAGAGATTACTGGAATTATAGATAGATAGATAGATAGATATCCTGAAACATTTACATTTTGTAATCCATTGTATAATTAAAATAAACATAAATGCAAATTTCGTATGTGGAAAAAGTAAGTACACCCTTGGCTGTGGGGGAGAGACAAGGAGTGGGGGAGAGACGGGAAGTGGGTGAGAGACGGGGAGTGGGTGAGAGACGGGGAGTGGGTGAGAGACGGGGAGTGGGGGAGAGACGGGGAGTGGGGGAGAGACGGGGAGTGGGGGAGAGACGGGGAGTGGGGGAGAGACGGGGAGTGGGGGAGAGACGGGGAGTGGGGGAGTGGGGGAGAGACGGGGAGTGGGGGAGAGACGGGGAGTGGAGGAGAGACGGGGAGTGGGGGAGAGACGGGGAGTGGGGGAGAGACGGGGAGTGGGGGAGAGACGGGGAGTGGGTGAGAGACGGGGAGTGGGTGAGAGACGGGGAGTGGGGGAGAGACGGGGAGTGGGGGAGAGACGGGGAGTGGGGGAGAGACGGGGAGTGGGGGAGAGACGGGGAGTGGGGGAGAGACGGGGAGTGGGGGGAGAGACGGGGAGTGGGGGAGAGACGGGGAGTGGGGGAGAGACGGGGAGTGGGGGAGAGACGGGGAGTGGGGGAGAGACGGGGAGTGGGGGAGAGACGGGGAGTGGGGGAGAGACGGGGAGTGGGGGAGAGACGGGGAGTGGGGGAGAGACGGGGAGTGGGGGAGAGACGGGGAGTGGGGGAGAGACGGGGAGTGGGTGAGAGACGGGGAGTGGGTGAGAGACGGGGAGTGGGGGAGAGACGGGGAGTGGGGGAGAGACGGGGAGTGGGGGAGAGACGGGGAGTGGGGGAGAGACGGGGAGTGGGGGAGAGACGGGGAGTGGGGGAGAGACGGGGAGTGGGGGAGAGACGGGGAGTGGGTGAGAGACGGGGAGTGGGGGAGAGACGGGGAGTGGGTGAGAGACGGGGAGTGGGGGAGAGACGGGGAGTGGGGGAGAGACGGGGAGTGGGGGAGAGACGGGGAGTGGGGGAGAGACAGGGAGTGGGGGAGAGACAGGGAGTGGGGGAGAGACAGGGAGTGGGGGAGAGACAGGGAGTGGGGGAGAGACAGGGAGTGGGTGAGAGACATGGAGTGGGTGAGAGACAGGGAGTGGGTGAGAGACAGGGAGTGGGTGAGAGACATGGAGTGGGTGAGAGACATGGAGTGGGTGAGAGACATGGAGTGGGTGAGAGACAGGGAGTGGGTGAGAGACAGGGAGTGGGTGAGAGACAGGGAGTGGGTGAGAGACAGGGAGTGGGTGAGAGACAGGGAGTGGGTGAGAGACAGGGAGTGGGTGAGAGACAGGGAGTGGGTGAGAGACAGGGAGTGGGTGAGAGACAGGGAGTGGGTGAGAGACAGGGAGTGGGTGAGAGACAGGGAGTGGGTGAGAGACAGGGAGTGGGTGAGAGACAGGGAGTGGGTGAGAGACAGGGAGTGGGTGAGAGACAGGGAGTGGGTGAGAGACAGGGAGTGGGTGAGAGACAGGGAGTGGGTGAGAGACAGGGAGTGGGTGAGAGACAGGGAGTGGGTGAGAGACATGGAGTGGGTGAGAGACAGGGAGTGGGTGAGAGACAGTAGTGGGGGAGAGGGGATTGGCGGGAGAAGGAGTCGGGGAGACAGGGGAGTAGCAGAGGGAGAGAGGAGCGTCGAAGGGACAGAGGAGCGTCGAAGGGACAGAGGAGCGTCGAAGGGACAGAGGAGCGTCGAAGGGACAGAGGAGCGTCGAAGGGACAGAGGAGCGTCGAAGGGACAGAGGAGCGTCGAAGGGACAGAGGAGCGTCGAACGGACGGAGGGTCAAAGGGACAGAGGAGTGTCAAAGGGACAGAGGAGTGTCAAAGGGACAGAGGAGGGTCAAATGGACAGAGGAGGGTCAAATGGACAGAGGAGGGTCAAAGGGATTGAGTATCAAAGGGACAGGGGAGTGTCAAAGGGACAGGGGAGTGTCAAAGGGACAGGGGAGGGTCAAAGGGACAGGGGAGGGTCAAAGGGACAGGGGAGGGTCAAAGGGACAGGGGAGGGTCAAAGGGACAGAGGAGCATCAAAGGGACAGAGGAGCGTCAAAGGGACAGAGGAGCGTCAAAGGGACAGAGGAGTGTCAAAGGGACAGAGGAGTGTCAAAGGGACAGAGGAGTGTCAAAGGGACAGAGGAGCGTCAAAGGGACAGAGGAGCCATAATGTCAAATTGGAATTTGTTTTATTTATTTTTTACAAAATAATGAAAAATGAAATACAGAATTATCTAATGTACATTTAAGTATTCAACCCCCTGAGTCGATATTTTGTAGAAGCACCCTTGTCAGCAATTACAGCTTCAAATCTTCTTGGGTATGCCTGACATCTGGATTTGTGGAGTTTCTCCCATTCTTCCTTGCAGATTTGCTCAATCAGTGTCAAGTTTGATGGAGAGCGTTGGTGATTAGCAATCTTCAAGTCTTTCCACAGATTCTCAATGGGATTTAAGTCTGGGCTTTGGCTGGGCCATTCAAGGACTTTCACGTTCTTGTTCTGAAGCCATTACAGTGTTGCTTTGGCTGCATGTTTGGGGTCATTGTCCTGTTGGAACGTAAATCTTCACCACAGTCTGAGGTCTTTTGCACTCTGAAGCAAATTTTCCTCAAGGATTTGCCTGTATTTGTCTCCATTCATTGTTCCCTCTATCCATACAAGTCTCCCAATCCCTGCTGCTGAAAAGCATACCCCCATGGATCTACTGATGTACCATCTATTGATATGGATCCATAGCTGCGATTGTGGATCTTCTGATGTACCATCTGTGGATGTGGATCCATGACTGTGGTTGTGTATCTACTGATGTACCATCTACTGATGTGGATGTTCTGATGTACCATCTACTGATGTGGATCCGTGACTGAGGTTGTGGATCTACTGATGTGTATCCATGACTGAGGTTGTGGATCCGCTGTTTGGAGAGGTCCTGGGCTGAAAGGATCGAAACCTCGAGGAAGAACTGTGCCCAGCTGATGATCCGTGTGGTTGGGAAACTAGTCAATTGCTTACAGGTTAAGATTCTAACTTTAGGTAAGGGAACTATGTTTTGAGGTTTACAATGTAAATAAAGTTGAATATGGGATGTTGTGAAGTTAACATCATATACAGCAATCCTTAAAATTATGTTAAAGTTTCGGAACAACCAATACTGTACAATTAAGTGTGTGAGAGACAGAGACAGAGACAGAGACAGAGACAGAGAATTGTGAGGAACAGAAGTGAAAAAAAACGAGATGTGTATAAGTTGTTGTTGTTGACTGTTATCTCTGCACTTGGGTGGGTTTTTGGAGGTAGAATTGAGACCAACCAGGTCTTAAAGTATCCACTTCTGTTGTGCGTGTGCATTGGCTCTCCAGGAGAAGCTCACTCATCAACAACTCTACATCCATCAATTACGTCCAGCCAGTACAATGTTCCACGAGCTCTTCGTCTACTCGCATAGCTTTAATGGTGGAGGAAGCACATTGTTGAGAAAATGTCTTCACAGTTCACAATACACTACCTTAACCTTTTACCTTTGTCGCATCCAAACCTGATTCCACTCCTCCACTTACATCTACGTTCCGTACCTTGGTGGTGGACTGTCTTTGAGATCCCCTCTGCTCCTCCTTCAAACACCTATCACACCTCAGGGCTCAAACCACAGCAGATCTACTTTTCCCCAACCCCAAACACCTCGAATTCTGCACTTCAATAAATGATACAAGAGGTCTCATAGGTGTTTGGGTTTGGGGTTATGGTTCCTATGGTTATGGTTCCTAACGCTAACATTACATCCCATGATCAAAACAAGTTGAAATCTCGCGAGATCTGCTCCAGACAAGCAGGGCAAGATCGCTGTCACGTGATTGGATTAGTGTATGATGCCCCGCCCCCTCTCCCCCCCTCCCCGGCACCCGGCTCCCCCTCTTTGAAGCCACGATTCGGGGTGAGGGCGAACCCGGGTTCAACTCCCACATTTAATATGGGAGTTGTCCGTCATCTTAATGTCCTCGTCACGAATGTAAATGCACATCGATGTCTCATCACGTCGTCGTCCCCCAAGTCATTTATGTACGAGCTCCGTGACAGCCATTGATAAATACAAAAGTGTGACACTCCATGATGCTGCACCCCTTCCCCCACAAGTTCACCGCCCCCACCCGGCCATCCACAGGATATCTCCCGTTCGAGACCTACCCTAACTATCGGGCTCGACGCCGCTTTGCTTATGAGTTATGACGAGCTGTTCGGTCGATCGCGCCCATTCGGTGCTGTTTTACTCATTTAGTACAATCTTCACTCTCCGCGTCGTCCTGACAGGAAAAAAACATGTTATGTTGTACTTGCTACTTCATATTTTGCATAATTAATAGTCGGCAACTTGATAAGCTTTCCTTTACCTCTTCATGATGTCATGGATGATGGGCAAGAAGGAAAACTTCTCTTTCTCTTGAAGAGAATCCATCACCACCGCCGGTGGTTCTTCTTCTTCTGAATTGTCTTCTTCTTCTTCTTCGGAGTCGTCTTCTTCAATCTTAAATGGCATTTTCAGAGCCGCAAGGCTCTATATACGCCACTCATTAAACACCTCAAAAGAGCCGACAAGTTCTGGCAGATTTAAAATCGGTTTTCCATTTCTTTAACTCATTTTAAAACCGATTTGCAGAGTTGACGGAGCTTACGGTTCAATGGGCACGAGTACATCCGGTAGATCAAATGAACTAATCGCCTTCTCTCTTGTGCAGAGGGAAACGTGAGACGAGCTGTGTTCCGTTAGTAAGCAGTTTGCTATCACTTGCCTGTGTTCCGTTAGTAAGCAGCTTGCAGTCTTCAAGATGGTCTGGTGCCTATACACCACCCAAATATAGGGATGTGTCAGGAGACGCTGCGTGCTTGGAACAAGATCACCCGTAAGGCAGGTACTCTGCTCGCAATTATAATGACCAATACAAAGAATTTGGAATTGAACAACACATCAACTCAAAAACCTCTTCTGAAAGATCATCGACGATTTAATCCCCAGATGAGATAGAGCAGCCTGCCAATATCCACCAGCCTGCCACTTATCTTTACTTGATAGGCTCCAGAAACGCAGTCAACCTGGCTGGTGTGGAGATGGGATCAACTCTTCAACCTCTCTCTCACCGTAGGTCAGGTGCCACTCTAAGTTTGTTCTATACATATTTTCATGGTAAATGAGGTCAGGTGCCGCTCTAAGTTTGTTCTATACATATTTTCATGGTAAATGAGGTCAGGTGCCACTCTAAGTTTGTTCTATACATATTTTCATGGTAAATGAGGTCAGGTGCCGCTCTAAGTTTGTTCTGTAGATATTTTCATGGTAAATGAGGTCAGGTGCCACTCTAAGTTTGTTCCATAGATATTTCATGGTAAAGGAGATCAGGTGCCACTCTAAGTTTGTTCGACAGATATTTCATGGTAAATGAGGTCAGGTGCCACTCTAAGTTTGTTCTGTAGATATTTTCATGGTAAATGAGATCAGGTGCCACTCTAAGTTTCTTCCATAGATATTTCATGGTAAATGAGATCAGGTGCCACTCTAAGTTTGTTCGACAGATATTTCATGGGAAATGACGTCAGGTGCCACTTTAAGGTTGTTCTTCAGATATTTCATGGTAAATGAGGTCAGGTGCCACTCTAAGTTTGTTCTACAGATATGTTCATTGTAAATGAGGTCAGGTACCACTCTAAGTTTGTTCTACAGATATGTTCATTGTAAATGAGGTCAGGTGCCACTCTAAGTTTGTTCTACAGATATTTCATGGTAAATGAGGTCAGGTGCCACTTTAAGGTTGTTATTCAGATATTTTTTTTGTATACAAGATCGAGGCTCGTGAAAGAGCGAACATTAATCACACAGAAAGACAAACCGACACATAAAACATATAACATGGGGAGCGGTAGACAAGATGGGGAGAGAGGGGGAAGGACACAAACTCAACATTTGAGAGCAGGGACATCGAGAGATCTACGGGAGGGAGAGGGCTTGGGGGGGCATGGGAAGGGGGAGGGGGGGGTGGGAGAGGTATAAAACATATGGACACTGCCAGGACTTCCAGGAAAGAAGTTGGAATTTCAAACAATGTGGATGTGGGGTGAATTATTGGGGGTAGAAAAGATCAAGGTTTTGGATGGGGAAAGATAAGAGATGGCGGTGGACAGCTGTTTTAAAGACCTCGAGGGAGGAGTGGGATTGAAGGGAGTGGGTGAGTTTATTCCAGAGGCGGGAGAAAAGAGAAATGAAAGAGTGAAGGTGAGCAGAGAGCCGAGATTTCGGCAGTTTAACCATCAGAGGGTTGCTGGCAGATCTTGTGCGACCTGCAGGAATATTTGGGGAACAAAGCACAGAGAGAGCTGGGGGAGCAAGGCCGTAGAGGAGTCGGTAGAAGACAGAAAGACCACAAACCTGCCTGCGATGAGTGAGTGAAAGGCCCTCGGCGTTAGCTTCATCGTAGTAACGCGTCTCATCCGCCGTTATTCCTCGAAGCTGGAACTGTGCTTCGGCCTGCACAAACCATACCTCGGCCTGTGCTTCCCAAAACTCAGGGAGCTTTACCGCGACCGCGTTGCTGGCCATGGAGCGTTCTGTGGTCAGCGACGGCTGAACCAATCGAGGTCACCAGTGAAGTGCGGTGCTACGCGCACAACTTGTTTGCCAAAAAGGTAAGCCACAACGCGTAGGATCAAAACCAAAAGAGTCTTTATTGTAAAGCTCAAACTGTAGCACTGACTCGCTCGGGGCTGCGAGCCCCGTGTATATCCCGAGGCCACGCCTACCCCTCTGGCATGGCCGACACCCCATTGGTGCGCGGAATGATGTCACCGCGCCAGCGAGCCATCGTGTCCGCCACAAGATTATATTATACCAGTTTTTGGTCATTATATTGTAAATAAGCTTTCCTTTACCTCTTCATGATGTCATGGATGATGGGCAAGAAGGAAAACTTCTCTTTCTCTTGAAGGGAATCCATCACCACCGCCGGTGGTTCTTCTTCTTCTGAATTGTCTTCTTCTTCTTCTTCGGAGTCGTCTTCTTCAATCTTAAATGGCATTTTCAGAGCCGCAAGGCTCTATATACGCCACTCATTAAACACCTCAAAAGAGCCGACAAGTTCTGGCAGATTTAAAATCGGTTTTCCATTTCTTTAACTCATTTTAAAACCGATTTGCAGAGTTGACGGAGCTTACGGTTCAATGGGCACGAGTACATCCGGTAGATCAAATGAACTAATCGCCTTCTCTCTTGTGCAGAGGGAAACGTGAGACGAGCTGTGTTCCGTTAGTAAGCAGTTTGCTATCACTTGCCTGTGTTCCGTTAGTAAGCAGCTTGCAGTCTTCAAGATGGTCTGGTGCCTATACACCACCCAAATATAGGGATGTGTCAGGAGACGCTGCGTGCTTGGAACAAGATCACCCGTAAGGCAGGTACTCTGCTCGCAATTATAATGACCAATACAAAGAATTTGGAATTGAACAACACATCAACTCAAAAACCTCTTTGAAAGATCATCGACGATTTAATCCCCAGATGAGATAGAGCAGCCTGCCAATATCCACCAGCCTGCCACTTATCTTTACTTGATAGGCTCCAGAAACGCAGTCAACCTGGCTGGTGTGGAGATAGGATCAACTCTTCAACCTCTCTCTCACCGTAGGTCAGGTGCCACTCTAAGTTTGTTCTATACATATTTTCATGGTAAATGAGGTCAGGTGCCGCTCTAAGTTTGTTCTATACATATTTTCATGGTAAATGAGGTCAGGTGCCACTCTAAGTTTGTTCTATACATATTTTCATGGTAAATGAGGTCAGGTGCCGCTCTAAGTTTGTTCTGTAGATATTTTCATGGTAAATGAGGTCAGGTGCCACTCTAAGTTTGTTCCATAGATATTTCATGGTAAAGGAGATCAGGTGCCACTCTAAGTTTGTTCGACAGATATTTCATGGTAAATGAGGTCAGGTGCCACTCTAAGTTTGTTCTGTAGATATTTTCATGGTAAATGAGGTCAGGTGCCACTCTAAGTTTCTTCCATAGATATTTCATGGTAAATGAGATCAGGTGCCACTCTAAGTTTGTTCGACAGATATTTCATGGGAAATGACGTCAGGTGCCACTTTAAGGTTGTTCTTCAGATATTTCATGGTAAATGAGGTCAGGTGCCACTCTAAGTTTGTTCTACAGATATGTTCATTGTAAATGAGGTCAGGTACCACTCTAAGTTTGTTCTACAGATATGTTCATTGTAAATGAGGTCAGGTGCCACTCTAAGTTTGTTCTACAGATATTTCATGGTAAATGAGGTCAGGTGCCACTTTAAGGTTGTTATTCAGATATTTTTTTTGTATACAAGATCGAGGCTCGTGAAAGAGCGAACATTAATCACACAGAAAGACAAACCGACACATAAAACATATAACATGGGGAGCGGTAGACAAGATGGGGAGAGAGGGGGAAGGACACAAACTCAACATTTGAGAGCAGGGACATCGAGAGATCTACGGGAGGGAGAGGGCTTGGGGGGCATGGGAAGGGGGAGGGGGGGTGGGAGAGGTATAAAACATATGGACACTGCCAGGACTTCCAGGAAAGAAGTTGGAATTTCAAACAATGTGGATGTGGGGTGAATTATTGGGGGTAGAAAAGTTCAAGGTTTTGGATGGGGAAAGATAAGAGATGGCGGTGGACAGCTGTTTTAAAGACCTCGAGGGAGGAGTGGGATTGAAGGGAGTGGGTGAGTTTATTCCAGAGGCGGGAGAAAAGAGAAATGAAAGAGTGAAGGTGAGCAGAGAGCCGAGATTTCGGCAGTTTAACCATCAGAGGGTTGCTGGCAGATCTTGTGCGACCTGCAGGAATATTTGGGGAACAAAGCACAGAGAGAGCTGGGGGAGCAAGGCCGTAGAGGAGTCGGTAGAAGACAGAAAGACCACAAACCTGCCTGCGATGAGTGAGTGAAAGGCCCTCGGCGTTAGCTTCATCGTAGTAACGCGTCTCATCCGCCGTTATTCCTCGAAGCTGGAACTGTGCTTCGGCCTGCACAAACCATACCTCGGCCTGTGCTTCCCAAAACTCAGGGAGCTTTACCGCGACCGCGTTGCTGGCCATGGAGCGTTCTGTGGTCAGCGACGGCTGAACCAATCGAGGTCACCAGTGAAGTGCGGTGCTACGCGCACAACTTGTTTGCCAAAAAGGTAAGCCACAACGCGTAGGATCAAAACCAAAAGAGTCTTTATTGTAAAGCTCAAACTGTAGCACTGACTCGCTCGGGGCTGCGAGCCCCGTGTATATCCCGAGGCCACGCCTACCCCTCTGGCATGGCCGACACCCCATTGGTGCGCGGAATGATGTCACCGCGCCAGCGAGCCATCGTGTCCGCCACAAGATTATATTATACCAGTTTTTGGTCATTATCTATCTATAATTCCACTAATCTCTGTTTGTACGTTTGTCTGTGACCGCTGTTTCTCGACAACTACCGGTCCGATATACTTGAAACTTGCCAGGTATATTGCTGGGGACCCGAGGATGTGCCTTTTCAAGGTTTTAAATTAATCGGAGAAGTACTTACCGAGCTATGTCCAAAAAACGCTTCAACCAATCAGAGAGCAGCGAGCTATCACGTGTGCCGAACGTGGCGATCAGACTCTGCCTCGGACGGCACATTTGACAGCGTATTCATTTATTTCACGTTGGAAAACTATGTTGCCGTTAAACTATGTTTTAAAACGAATTCAAACTGCGATTAAATTAAAACGATTCATCGTAACTGCGATTTGCGAACTTCCGGACAGTGAAGACTTCACTTCCGGCAGCCAATCACAGAACGCTTTGTTGCGTAGGCGTGGCCGATGTGAGACGAGCGGAGCTGAGCGCGTTACGAGCTGACCACCATTACGGTACGTAATTCGATTTCTTATGCGCATTATTTCTCCCAATTCAGTCAGAGCGAAGGGCGGAAGCGAAGAGCGTTGTTTTTTTTGTTTACGGGCGTACGGGCGGGGTAGAGCGTACGGGTAGCGTTTTTTTTTTTTTTTGGCAAGGAACGGGCACCCACGTACGGGCAATGCCCTAGTATTGTAAATTTGGGGTCATCATTCAGCATGAACCGGACGGAACCACTGAGGAAATTGAGGAACAGCCGAACAGAGAAAATATAGTTATACGTTTTGACAATTAACTTCAATATTGTGGCGGACACAAAAGCTCACTGGCGCGATGGCATCATTCCGCGCACCAAGTGGGCGGCGGCCACGCCCGAGGGGTAGGCATGGCCTCGGGATATACACCGGGCACGCAGCCCGGAGCGCTCCAGTGCTACAGTGGAGCTCTTGTAATAAAGACTCTTTGAACTTACCGCGTTGTCTGCTTCCTCCTTGCTATACAAGTAGCGCGCGTAGCACCGCACTTCATTGGTGACCCTCTGACATTCTGGTCAGCCGTCGCTGACCACCCGAACCCGCCACAGCAATGGCAACCAACACGGTCACAATCAAACTCCCCGAGTTCTGGGAGGCTCAAGCCGAAGTTTGGTTCCTGCAGGCAGAAGCCCAGTTCCGACTTCGAGGCATTACGGTGGACGAGACCATGTACTGCCACGTGGTCGCCTCCCTCGGGCCCGGCACGGCTGCTCGCATCGTGTCGGTCCTGAGGAACCCACTGGCCGACCGCAGGTATGAGGCGATCAAGCGTCTCCTCCTCGCCACGTTCGGCCTCACGGTGGATGCACGGGCCGACCGCCTCCTGGACCTCCCCGAGCTCGGTGACATGCGACCGTCGGTCCGCATGGACCATATGCTGTCGCTGATGGGCGACGAAACCCCGAACGCTCTATTCCGGGCGGTATGTCGACGCCAGCTGCCGGCACGAGTATGCCTCGCGTTGGCCGGTTCTGCGATGATGGAACCCCGATCTCTCGCTGCCGAGGCCGACAAGTTCTTTGCGGCTTTGGACACGCAGGCGAGTTTTGGCGCGGCTGTCGTGCATCCCGAGGCTGACCCTGATGCACCACACCTCGTGGATCTCGAGGCTGATGCACACCGCGTGGCCGCCGCCACGCCACGCCCACCACCACCGTGAAAACCGCGACCTCCGCCTTCGCCGCAAACCTGGTGCCATTTCCACGCCAGGTTTGGCCACAAGGCGAGGAATTGTTGCCCGCCGTGCTCCTTCGGCAAGTCGGGAAACTACAAAGCCGGCGCTCGGTAGCGGCCCTGAGCGTCGGCCATTCCGGCAGCCTTCTTTTTATAACGGACACCTTGTCCGGGCGCCGTTTCCGATGCGACACGGGTGCACAGGTGAGCGTTATCCCTGCCTCTACGTCCGACAAGCGAACCGCGGGCCGGGGCCCCGCATTGCTTGCCGCGAACGGAACACCCATACGCACATTCGGGAAGCGCTGCCTCTCCCTGCGGTTCGGAAGGCAACGCTTCACGTGGATGTTCGTAACCGCTAGTGTCCCCATGGCACTGCTCGGTGCGGACTTCCTCTGTGCAAACGGGTTGTTGGTAGATGTGAAGAACAGATGCCTTGTCCAGGCTGAAACGTTCAGCTCGCTTGCTTGCGCGCTGAGCAGCTCGTTGAGCGGCTCACCGAGCGGTTCGCCAAGCGGCTTGCTGAGCGGTTCGGTCCCGGCGAGGTTAGTTTGTATGCTTCCGGCAGCGGACGAATTCACCCGCCTCCTCGCCAGCTTCCCGGCCATTACGCGGCCCACCTTCTCGGCGGCGGCCGTCAAGCACGGGGTGGAACACCACATCCCCACCGCCGGGCCACCGGTCTACGCCCGGGCACGCCGCCTCGAGCCGACGAAGCTCGCGGTAGCTAAAGCAGAGTTCGCTATGCTGGAGCGGCTCGGCATTGTGCGGCGCTCCGAGAGTGCTTGGGCGCCGCCGCTCCACATCGTGCCAAAGCCCGGCAGGGGATGGCGACCGTGCGGGGACTACCGGCACCTCAACGATGCCACCACCCTCGACCGCTACCCCGTCCCCCACATCCAGGACTTCTCCGCCCGGTTGGCGGGCATGTCCTTCTTTTCAAAGGTGGACCTCATACGCGGCTACCATCAGGTCCCCGTCAGGCCGGAGGACATCCCGAAGACGGCGGTCATCACGCCATTCGGACTTTTCGAATTTCTTCGGATGCCCTTCGGTTTGAAGAATGCGGCTCAGGCGTTCCAGCGACTAATGGACAGCGTCTTGCGCGACTTGGATTTTCTGTACGTCTACCTAGATGACATCCTCGTCGCCAGCGCGTCCCGCGAAGAGCACCTTCACCATCTCCACACGCTTTTCGAACGCCTGGGCCAGTATGGCCTCATCGTGAACCCCGCCAAGTGCCGGTTCGGCGTTGCCGACATCCCGGTCGCCGGTGCACCGACACACCCAGGCCCCATTGGCCCCGTTTACGGTGCCGGAACATAGGTTCGACCACGTTCACGTGGACCTGGTGGGACCTCTGCCCCCCTCGCGGGGTTTCGCCCATGTCCTCACCATGGTGGACCGCACCACCCGGTGGCCGGAGGCCGTGCCTTTGGCGGCGACGGACGTCGCGCAGGCATTCATCGCCACCTGGGTCGCCCGGTTCGGCGCCCCCTCGGACATCTCGTCCGACCGCGGCCCCCAGTTCACCTCGGAGCTCTGGGGGCGGTCGCGCGGGGGCTCGGGGTTCAGCTGCACCGAACAACGGCCTACTACCCCCAGGCCAACGGCCTGTGCGAGCGGTTCCACCGCTCATTGAAGGCCGCGCACCGGGCCACCCTCCGCGACGGCGGCTGGGTCGACAGGCTCCCCTGGGTCCTGCTGGGCCTCCGGACGGCGCCCAAGGACGACGTGCGCGCATCCGCGGCGGAATTGGTCTTCGGACAACCGCTGCGGGTGCTGGGCGAGTTCCTCCCCGACCCCACGGCACCATGGTCCGCGGCGCAGGAGCGCTCCGCGCTTCAGGAGACCGCCCGGAGGTTCGCCCCAGTGCCGACGGCGCACCACGGGCACCCACCTACGCACGTCGCCCCGGAGCTTCGCACCGCGGAGTACGTCTTCGTCCGGCACGACACCCACCGGACACCTCTGCGGCCCCCGTGTGATGGGCCTTTCCGCGTGCTGGAGACCGGGGTGAAACATTTCACCTTGGACATCGGCGGTACTCCCGACCGCGTCTCAGTGGATTGCCTCAAGCCGGCCCACCTCGACGTGGACCACCCACCACCGGTGGCTCGGCCCTCGCGTCGAGGCCACCCCCCTGCGGGCGGACCCCCGGGACCGCCCAGCCCCACCGGCACGCTGCCCCCCCCGGTCCGGCACCCATCCCCGGTGCGGCCGGAGGCATCCCAGCTGGCATCCCTGCACCCCGGACGCCGCCAGTCGCCAGAGGGCGCTTCGGCCGGGTCATCCGTTTGCCCCACAAACTGGCCCTCCAGGTGCGCGGGCATTCTGGGGGGGGGGGCGCGTGTGGCGGACACGAAAGCTCACTGGCACGATGGCATCATTCCGCGCACCAAGTGGGCGGCGGCCACGCCCAAGGGGTGGGCGTGGCCTCGGGATATACACCGGGTGCGCAGCTCGGAGCGCTCCAGTGCTACAGTGGAGCTCTTGTAATAAAGACTCTTTGAACTTACCGCGTTGTCCGCTTCCTCCTTGCTATACAAGTAGCGCGCGTAGCACCGCGCTTCAATATTCTCTTTACCAATTATCCCCCTTTTATTCCCGCCAATATTGAGATTTATTTTGACCGATGTACACCATCGCGTGGAATTGCTCAATGCGGACTTGGGACCGGATATCCACATTTTGGGAAACACTGCTCGATCCTGCCAATATCAGCCTCGTGTTTTGCTCATAAAATGCAGGTTTCTTTTCCGGGCCTACGACCCACGTAGCAATGTAGGCGGTTCTTCTTCTTCTTATTATTATTATTAATCTTATTATTGGCGCTGAGGAAGCGCCTTTAGCGATTGACTTCCAGCCAGTGTAACGCTAATTCCTGTCACAGGAATTCTGAGATCATATAAGTGGGCGTGGCAGTTCCTGATTGGTTCGTGTTGGGGAACGCCTTCTCGCTGCCGACGTGACGTAAATTCGCGCACGCGCACTGGTGATTGGCGCTGAGGAAGCGCCTCTAGCGAATGACTTCCAGCCAGTGTAACGCTAATTCCTGTCACAGGAATTCTGAGATCATATAAGTGGGCGTGGCAGTTCCTGATTGGTTCGTGTTGGGGAACGCCTTCTCGCTGCCGACGTGACGTAAATTCGCGCACGCGCACTGGTGAAGCTTACTCGATCTTACTCGATCCCATATTACATGTACTTTCATTGCATACAAATTATACTTCCTCCTAGAAATTCCATGCCCGAACCTCAGCGCAATCCAAGAGGATTCACTTGTTCTTCTTAAGCTTATTATTCTTTTTCTTCACCTCATTATTATTATTATTATATATTTATTTTTTAGATTAAAATCGTAATTCAGGTCATAAGCGGTTGACACAAGTTTGAACAGGTCTGCAATTTATCTTTGATTTTAATAACGCATTTCAAACAAAGATTCCCCGCGACGCACGCTTAATGGGTTCGATCATACACCGCCTAACCATTCCATATTTAATTTGTTGATGAGTTTAGTAAGTACCAACGCTCTAACTTATTTCAGCGAGAATTAATTTATTTAACACATTTAGTTGTGCAGACAATCTTTTCAAAGTATCAGCAAAATACTTTCAGGTGAAACTGAAACGGGATATTATCAATTGAGCATTATTCGTGCTGTACTACGGTCTTTCAACGTTAAATATAATTTTATTTAGATTTCGAATCAACGCAAGAAAATAAAAGAAAACAAAACCATGGGAAGTTTAAAAATTGAGCTGGGCGGTGTATTATCATAGGTACTCACGCCGTCGCTTGCTTTCTTTTTCCGCGTTATTTAACGTTTTGTGCAACGCTTCGTAAATAATATAAACTTCATCAAATTATTTGTGCAGTGTGTGAAAGTACTAATACATATGATAAATGCTTTAAAAAAAAAAAAATGAAGGAATTGGGGATTATTATTATTATTATTTTTTAAGTCAGACCTTGCTGTTTGTTGAGTTTACAGTGTGGCGCGTGGAGTGAGTGTGAGGACTGAGTGTGAGGACTGAGTGTGAGGACTGAGTGTGAGGACTGAGTGTGAGGAGTGTGTGGAGTGTGTGGAGTGTGTGGAGAGGGTTGAGTGTGTGCTTGACTCACATTTCATTAACCAGACGTGTTCTGTGATTCTCCTTCACTGGATCATCCTTGATTATCATTATTCCGGTTTGTACAAACTCTCCTCGATAAGGTGTGGCCGTGGAACTAAATACGTCTTTTCTCAACGTTCTTTTCACTGTTTATTCAAATAATTGTTTTCATAGAAAATACGACTGCGAGGGGAGTGTGTGTGTATGTGTGTGTGTGTGTGTGTGTGTGTGTGTGTGTGTGTGTGTGTGTGTGTGTGTGTGTGTGTGTGTGTGTGTGTGTGTGTGTGTGTGTGTGTGTGTGTGTCAGGCACCATTCCTATACAGGATGTGTACCTGATTGCTTGTGGCCCTGTATTTTATAGTTTCCATCATATTATCCTGCAGATGGAATACAAAGTAGAGATTAGAGGACACGTGGAATCCTGTGCCTCTCCGTTAAATGGACGCTGTTCCATACAGATACGACGTCATACATGAGCGACTGTCACAACTAGTCTACATTGCCTTTTCCATCAGGCCTCCATGTCGGACTCCAAACCATTGACAGAGATTCCTGCCGCACTGAAGCGACTTGTGAAGTACATCGTGAGAGGGTTCTACGCTCCGGAACATGCTCTCGCTCTGGACATCCTCATCCGAAACCCATGTGTGAAGGAGGAGGATATGCAGGTGAGTATCAAGAGGGGAATTTTAGTTGTTGTGGTGTAGATGGTCATTGGGTTGTTAGGTCATTATTTACAGGCAGAGGTTTAAGGGATTCTGAAAAGCACAGAATCAGTCAGATAATTACATCAGGAGATATTAACTTCCAGAGATTGGGGGCAAGGGGCCAATTTTCAAGTTCATTAATACCTCAAAAAGTTTACAGCTACATCTATATGTTATACCTTCAGTATGGATCTCGACACACTTTGGCCATGGGACGAACGCTCGAAAAAGGCTTACTTTTTGAGTTTCATTCACTACCTCCGTGGAATTATGTAATTGTCACATCAAAAGATGTATTGGTAGATTATGTCAAATATTATTGTTCTTTTTCTCAAAAGTTACAAACACATTAAAAAATTTTTTTAATAAAAAAATGGAACAATTTATTTATGACATAAAACAATTTATTTATTATTTGGTTTTATGTTTTATGAACAATTTATTAATGATTTCTTTCACAGCATACGAAGCCTGGTGTTGGCCTGGCGGTTAGGATGCCGGCTTGGGATCCAAGGATCCTGGGTTCGAATCCCGGTCAATCGTTGAATTAACACCAGGGGGGTTGACTCAGCCTGTCATCCTTCCGAGGTCGGCAAATTGAGTACCAGCTTGCTGGGATGAATGATCACGGTGTATACCCCGGTTTAGAATAGGTACACCGTATCCCTGCGCATCGTAAGAGGCGACGGGGTTGGCGCCAGAAAGGGCATCCGGCCGTAAAAACATTGCCTCAAACAGGGAACCATAATTGTCATGGGGCCCGCAAGGCTAACCCCCGCTCCAGCAGGGAAAATGGCCTTAAAACCATCATTCATTCATTCATTCATTCATTCATTCATTTCATTCATACTTGATTGGTCAAAAAAGCAACGCATGAAAGGTTATTGGCCAATCAAATACAAGGGTAAATGATGCGCACGATGCGTTTACTTTGTGCATGCATGCTGCATGGACTTCACAACATGGAGTGGTACATGGAGTGTTGCATGCAGTGCAAAGTGCGCAACATGGGGTGTTGCATGCGGCGCAAAGTGTGCAACATGGGGTGTTGCATGCGGCGCAAAGTGCGCAGCATGGGGTGTTGCATGCGGCGCAAAGTGCGCAGCATGGGGTGTTGCATGCGGCGCAAAGTGCTCAACATGGGGTGTTGCATGCGGCGCAAAGTGCGTAACATGGGGTGTTGCATGCGGCGCAAAGTGCACAACATGGGGTGTTGCATGCGGTGCAAAGTGCGCAACATGGGGTGTTGCATGCGGCGCAAAGTGCGCAACATGGGGTGTTGCATGCGGCGCAAAGTGCGCAACATGGGGTGTTGCATGCGGCGCAAAGTGCGCAACATGGGGTGTTGCATGCGGCGCAAAGTGCGCAACATGGGGTGTTGCATGCGGCGCAAAGTGCGCAACATGGGGTGTTGCATGCGGCGCAAAGTGCGCAACATGGGGTGTTGCATGGGGTGTTGCATGCGGCGCAAAGTGCGCAACATGGGGTGTTGCATGCGGCGAAAAGTGCGCAACATGGGGTGTTGCATGCGGCGCAAAGTGCGCAGCATGCGGTGTTGCATAGATAACAAGAATGGCACTTGGTAGAGCAAGGGTAAATGTAGAGCTTACGAAAAATGTAGGTAGAGCGCATACCTCTGCCCGGCTGAACAGTTTTTTTTGTATCCCACTGAATGAATGAATGATCGTTTTAAGGCCATTTTCCCCCGCTAGAGCAGGGAAAATGATGCAATGATTTTTAGGCCTATACGAATATGGGTAATATAGGGTAATCCCACTGATTGGCGAAATCAGGATTCGGTCCAGAACAAATATCTAATTGGCTTGTTCTTGTCACCTCTCCCCAAATCATCCACCAAGTTTTGTCATAACTCGTCCACAACTTTTTGAAACATTATTTTGAATCTAAAATAGGCGAAGCCGATAAATTAACTATCTCGTTGGTATTACCCTTTAGAACACATGGGAATTACCCTTTAGATACCTTTAGAAATACCCTTTAGTTTAGAATTACCCTTTAGAATTATCCTTTCGCAATACCCTTTAGAACCATTTAGAATTAGCCTTTAGAACCCATTATAATTACCCTTTAGAACAACAACAACACAACAACAACGTGCATTTAACGGCCATTTTCCCTGCTAGAGCGGGGGTTAGCCTTGCGGTCCCCATGACAATCTTCTCCATTTTGCCCTATTTTCTGCATCTCTCCTTGTTAACCCCCTTGCCTGCATTTCTTCTTCCACCATCTTTAGCCAAGTCTTTCTCGGTCTTCCCCATCGTCTATTTCCTCTACATTCATTTCCATCACTCTTCTCAACCATTCACTTTCATCCTTCCTCAACACATGACCAAACCATCTCAATCTGTTCCTCTTCACAGCATCAATCACAGGCTCTATTCCCATCATCTTTCGCAATTCATAATTTGTCTTCCTCTCTCTCAACGATGCTCCGCACATCCACCGAACCATTCGCATTTCCACCCTTTCCAGCCTTCTTTGCTGCTCTACGTTCATTACCCATGTCTTGCTCCCATAAATCATGACATTTCTCACACATGCAGCATACACCTTTCCCTTCAGCTTCAACGACACTCCCCTCCTCATCAGCACGCCACTCAGTTCCCGAAACTTCTTCCATGCACATCTCACTCTTGCAACCGTTGCCGAGTCTGATCCACCTTCTCCATTCAGCATGTCTCCGAGGTAGCAAAATGTTTTCACACCTTCCAGCTTCACGCCATCTCCAAGATCCAACTCAACATTTCCTCCATCTGCAGCTCCCTCTGTGCACACCTCACATTTGAATGTAGCTGCCACACTGGTTAATGACCCTCTCAGACCACTACATTTTTGATGAACCCACTCAGCACACATTGTACATTGAATGGAGTTCACTCCGAGACCTTTCCTGCACACAGCACATGGCCACTTCCCAGTTTTTTCCACTTCACCACATGCTTTACCACTTGCCATCACCTTCGTCTTTCCTATATTCACCTTCAGACCTTTTGTCTCCATACATTCCTTCCACTTGTTCATCTTTTCCTTCAGTCCATCCATACTTTCCGCAATCAACACCAGATCATCTGCATACAACAACTCCCACGGTAAACCCTCCTTTACGTTCTGAGCCAGCACCTCCATCACAGCTACAAATAGTAGTGGACTTAGTACCGACCCCTGATGCACTCCCACCTTCACCTCAAACTCACCACTGTTCCCGTCCTTCGTCCTTACAGCTGTGCGCGCTCTTTTGTACATTGCCATCACTACTCTGATCAACCATTCATCCACTCCTCACTTCCTCAATGCCCATGTCAATACTTCGCGTGGAACCCTATCGAATGCTTTCTCCAGATCAACAAACCCAAGAAACAACTGTTTCCTCTTCTCCATGTACTTCTCCTGCAACTGCCTCACAATAAAAAGCGCGTCTGTCGCTCCTCTTCCTGGCATAAATCCAAACTGCATTTCGTCGATCTTCACGTTCTTCCTTATCCTCCTCTCCAACACCCTTTCCAATACCTTCATTCCATGCTCCAATAACTTTATCGCTCGGTATGAGCCACACTCCAGAGGGTCACCTTTCCCCTTGTATAGAGGGACGAGGGTACTCGGTTCCCAAGCCACTGGAATGCGGCCTTCTTTCACCGCCAGATTACAGATCTTTCATTCTCTTCACACCCCAACTTCCTGCTGCCTTCAACATATCTCCCACAACTCCCGTCGGCCCTCCCACTTTTCTACTCTTCATTGCTTTTATCGCTTCCTCAACTTCCTTCTCAGTTATCTTCTCTGCCGGTCCTAAAACTGGGTT
This sequence comes from Myxine glutinosa, assembly GCF_964187855.1. Classification (NCBI taxonomy): domain Eukaryota; kingdom Metazoa; phylum Chordata; class Myxini; order Myxiniformes; family Myxinidae; genus Myxine; species Myxine glutinosa. The sequence goes on from NC_136265.1 coordinate 117,034,650, forward strand.
ACTCTCGATGTTGCCATCCATCCCATTCATTCTCTGTATTCAACAGCTTTTCCATCTTCCTTTAATTCCATCTGGGTCCACAACGATTTGTCCCACTTCATCCTTCAAGCAACTCACCCCCATCACATCACACCTCTCTTTCGCTATCTGCTTTACAATCCTGAATACCGCTCCCTGACCCTCTTCCGAATCCAAGCGTTCTCTGAACATTTTCCTACATGCCTCCTGCGCCTTTGCTACCTCTTTCTTTGCAGCCTTCTTGGCTGCCTTATAACTTTCATGCTCTGCTTTTTCTGCTCCCGTACCCTTCGCCTTCTGCCACTCCTTGAACTTCTTCCTCTTCTCGTCAATCCTCTTTCCAACTTCCTCATCCCACCACCATGTTTCCGAGTGCCTCGGTGGTCCTTTTGTCCATCCACATACCTCACCAATGGCTCCCAACAGACTATCTTTCATTGACATCCAACCACGTTCAAGCTCAACCGCATCATCCTCTACCCTACTCAGCCTCTCTTTTAATGCCTCCCTTACTGTCACCTCTTTCAACCTCCACACCTTAATTCTCGGTTGGTACTTCACCCGCCGAGCTCTCCTTGCCCCTTTCACCCTTATGTCGCAGACAACCAAGTGGTGCTGTGGAACAGCCTCCTCCCCCAGGATCACCTTTGTGTCCCGGAGGTGCCCGCTATCTCGCCTACGCACCATCAGCTAGTCAACGTTTGTCGTCGACCCACCTGACGTGTATGTAACAGGCTTATTATCCTCTTTCTGGAACTGAGTATTACACATCAACAAATCAGCAAACTCCAAAATCCTTTCACCTTCTCCATTTCTCACACCATATCCGTAACCCCCATGAACTCCCTCAAAACCGTCCATACTCCTTCCCACATGTCCATGTAGGTCTCCTCCTACCACAACAACTTCCTCATCTTTCACGTTTTCCATCAGCTTCTCTATAGCACACCAGAACTTGTCCTTCTCTTCATCGCTCCGACCAACTTGCGGAGCATATCCCGAGATGACGTTCACCAAGAGCTTTCCGATCATCATTTTCACCATCATCAACCTATCACTCACTCTCGTCACACTCACCACACTGTCTACAAACTCCTCAGAAAACAGGACACCAACACCATTCACGCCCTCCGGGCACCCTTGCCACACAAACTTGTATTTCTGTCCCTGCCTACCCTTCACCATTCTCACACCACTTCCCTTCCATCTCGTCTCTTGCACACAACATATGTCCACTCTTCTTCTGACCAATACTTCCACCACTTCTCCTGACCTCCCTGTCATTGTCCCTACATTGCATGTCCCAAACCTCAGAAACCGATCTCCACTTCGGGCTGTACCCTGCCCATATCTAGTTGTAATTGTCATGGTTCTCTTTTTGAGGCAATGTTTTTTATGGCCGGATGCCCTTCCTGACGCTAACCCTCTTTGTCGCCTCTTACGACACGCAGGGATACATACGGTGTACCTATTCTAACCAGGGTACACACCGGGATAAAGCTTTGAATAAAACCAAATGGGTTTAATCCCGAACAAATAAACGGAGAATGAAATCAATAATAACTATATGCAATGAAGTAAAATAAATCCGATAAAAACTAAGGCGTCAAGTCACAAGCACAGACGGGGCGAGGGACACAAAATGGCGACTTATCTCTGGAGGCAGCGGTTGAGAGGATGGGCACGGAGCAGGCGATGAGAGGATGTGCACGGAGCATGAGATGAGCAGGATGACGAAGAGATGATGAGACGAACAGGACCATCAACAGGCAATGGTGGAGGATGATAACACGAAGGCCAAAGCAGGCAGGCAGGATGACCTCCTTTAAGCTCTCCTTCTTCGGAAGACCAATCTCCTCAGAATTACCCTTTAGAATGCTCGAGAATTACACTTTAGAACCCTTTAGAATTAAATATGTGGGTTAGAAAGCTTCTTCCTCATTTATGGAAGGATATTTTCAATATCTGGCTATGTCCTTCCTTCCATAGAATTGTGAGAACTTTGAGATATAATTGGAAGGAGGCATAGATCTGGGGAAGGGTAAAAACAATTTGTAGTGTTGAAAGTTCCCAAGGGCACAGTGAGCTCAATCATTAGGAAATGGAAAGAATATGGAACTACCCAGGCTCTTACAAGAGCTGCCCGTCCGACCAAACTGAGCAACAGAGCGAGAAGGACCTTGGTCAGGAAGGTCACTAAAAACACAATGACCACTCTGACAGAACTACAGAGTTCAGTGGCAGAGACTGGGAGACATGTAAGGATAGGGGGAACAATGAATGGAGCCAAATACAGGCAAATCCTTGAGGAGAATCTGCTTCAGGGTGCAAAAGACCTTAGACTGCGGCAAAGATTTACGTTCTAACAGGACAACGACCCCCAAGCAAACAGCCAAAGCAACATTGGAATGGTTTCCCAACAACAATGTGAAAGTCCTTGAGTGGCCCAGCCAAAGCCCAGACTTGAATCCCATTGAGAATCTGTGGAAAGATTGAAGATTGCTGTTCACCGACGCTCCTCATCCGACTTGATAGAGCTTGAACAAATTTGCAATAATAATAATAATAATAATAAATTTATTTTATATAGCGCTTTTCAAGAAGCCCAAAGACGCTTTGACAGAGTTCAAAAAACAAGTGCAAAAAGACAAAAATCAATAGGTAAATAATCAAAGCAAAAGGAAGGAGAAGGAGAAGAGATAGTCAGGGTTTAAATGCTGTGGGTTAAATGTTGAATGCAGTGTTGAACAGGTGGGTCTTGAGTGATGTTTTGAAAGTGGTGAGTGAGGAGGAGTCTCTGATGGTGTGAGGTAGTGAGTTCCAGAGGGTGGGAGCAGCGATGGAGAAGGCCCTGTCCCCCCAGGATCTGAATTTGGTCTGGATGGGGGGGGGGGGGGGGGGGGTCAGGAGGTTGGTACCAGCAGAGCGGAGGTTGCGGTTGGGAGTGTGTCTGGAGAGGAGGTCAGCCAGGTAGGATGGGGCCAGGTTATGGAGGGCTTTGTAGGTCAAGAGGAGGATTTTGTACTGGATTCTCTGGGAGATGGGGAGCCAGTGAAGCCTGTGAAGGACGGGGGTGATGTGGTCACGGGTCCGGGAATGGGTGAGTAGACGGGCAGCGGAGTTCTGAATGTATTGGAGTTTATTGGTGATTGTTGAGGGTGAACCATAGAGGAGGCTGTTGCAGTAGTCCAGACGGGAGGTGATGAAGGCGTGGATGAGGGTGGAGGAGAGGGATGGACGGAGACGGGCGATGTTTTTCAGGTGAAAGAAGGCTGTCTATGTGATGTGTTTAGTGTATTTGTCGAAGGAGAGGGTTTGGTCAAAGATGATGCCAAGATTCCGGATGTGAGGGGAGGTGGATACTGGGAAACCGTCCCAGTACTGGGATGGGAGATGGAAAATACTGGGATGGGAGAAACTCCCCAAATCCAGATGTGCAAAGCTGATAGACATACCCAAGATGACTCCAAGCTGTAATCGCTTGCAATGGTGCTTCTACGAAGTATTGACTCAAGGGGTTGAATATTTATATAAATTAGATATTTCTGTATTTCATTTTTAATTATTTTGTAAAATTTTCAAAAAAAAATTCCACTGACATTATGGGGTGTTATGTGTAGATTTTTGTTGTAGTGACAATAAATCTCAATTCAATCCATTTTGTATTCGGGCTGAAACAACAAAATGTGAAAATAGTCATGGGGTGTGAATACTTTCTGAGGGCACTTTATATGTCATCATTTACATCATTTACATCATATTTGTATGTTTTTGTAGATGTACTGTACCTGCAAAATGATAAATAAATGAAAAAAGAACAAGAAATATGTCATGCATCGCACGATACTTGCGAAATACCTGAAATAAGTTGTTTGCCTATGATGACTTAAAAAATAATTGGTGGTTGAATTCAGTGACCTGGTATGCAAATACTTTTAAAATTTCAAGTCAATCAGATGAAAATTGAGGATTTTAGAAATCTGTCCGATGTTGACCTCAAAAATAGTTGGTGGTTGAATTCAGTTCGCTGATATGAAAATCCTATTCAGATTTCAAGTCAATTGGATGGAAATTGAGGATTTTAGGAATTTGAAAAAAGTGGTTGAGGTTTGGCCTATATTGACCTTTTGGCCTATGAGGATCTCTGAAAATAGTTGGTTGAATTCAGTTAGCTGATACAAACAGGAGTGATCAACATACTTGTCGAAAAAAATGTTAATTTTTGCCAAGTAATAACGCACAGGACCAATCAATATAGTTTACAAATCTTTGATTTTCGCATGTAATAAATCGACACCAAAATATGACGTAGGTTCGCAGTTAAAAGTACAAATAAGGTTGGTTTTTTTTGGGTTTTTTTTTGATTCAAGATCGAGGCTCGTGAAAGAGCTGACATTAATCACACAAAAAGTTAAACCGACACATAAAACATATAATAAGGGGAGCGGTAGACAACATGGGGAGAGAGGGGGAAGGACACAAACGCAACATTTGAGAGCAGGGACATTAAGAGAAATGTGTGAGGGAGAGGGCGTGTGAGGGGGATGGGGCATAGGAGAGGTATAAAACATATGGACACTGCAAGGACTTCCAGGAAAGAAGTTGGAAATTCAAAAAAGTGGATCTGGGGTGAATTAGCGGGGGTAGAAAAGATCAAGGTTTTGGATGGGGGAAGATAATAGATGGTGGTAAACAGCTGTTTTAAAGACCTGGGGGGAGGAGTGGGATTGAAGAGAGTGAGGTAGTTTGTTCCAGAGGCTGGAGAAAAGAGAATGAAAGAGTGAAGGTGAGTAGAGAGTCTTGATTTTGGCAGTTTAACCATAAGAGTGTTGCACGCAAATCTTGTGCGACCTGTAGGAATATTTCGGGGCAGAGCACAGAGAGAGCGGGGGGAGCTAGGCCGGAGCGGAGTCGGTAAAAGACAGAAAGACCACCAACCTGCCTGCGGTGAGTGAGTGAAAGGCCCTCGGAGTTAACTTCATCGCAGGAGATTCCAATGATTCTGAAAGCTTTGGTTTCAACAGCGTGAAGACGAGCTAGGTGTGAGGCAAGAGCACCGGCCCATAGGGGAGAACAGTATTCCATTGAGCTGCGGATGAAAGCCTTGTATGTGGTGAGGAGCTCAGGTGTGCCAAGGAAGGACTTTTCACGATGGAGGATGCCCAGTCGGCGACTGGCTTTGGAGGCCAGCTTGGAAATGTGGTTTTCCCAGGAAAGGTCATGGCAGATAGTGAGACCCAAAAGCTTGAGTGACAGAACTTCTTGGAGTGGATTGTTGAGAAAGTAGATGGGAGGGTTATCCAGTCGGTCTTTTCGAAGAGACATAGTAAGAGTGTGGGATTTGTCAGGATTGAAAGACATGTTCCACTTGTTTGACCAATCTGTGATTTTGGCCAGGTCTGCAGAGAGTGAGGAGGCTGAAGACTGCCGATCTGAGGGATGAGGAATGGAGCGGCAGAGAGTGGAGTCATCAGCAAAGAGATAGAGAGGATTTTCCAGATAGTGGGAGAGATCATTGATGAAGACCAGAAAAAGCACAGGGCCCAGAACACTGCCTTGGGGAACTCCAGCCTGAACAGGAAGGGGAGATGAGAGAAATCCATTCAGGGCCACACGTTGACTATGACCAGAGAGGTATTCCGCAAGCCATGCGTGGAGATTTACATGGATACCACAGGAGGAGAGTTTGGTGAGCAGAGCTGTGTGCCAGACTATCGAAGGCACGTGATATGTCAATAACGTTTGAAAGTCTCTCGAATCACAGCAACCATTATGGGATGAAATCTGTTGAGAGATATTTTCCATACTGTGCATGTGTGTTTGTATAAATACAGTACAGTACTGTATATCAAATTTCGGTGTGGTTATGGTATCACTAATATCATCAAAATAACCCAAGTTCATCCCTGAACACGATGCAAGACAATTGTTACCGCCTCGTACTAATAACTTGGTGGGATTGATGCAACGAGCCAGGGCAGTGGAAAAAAACAAATCGACATCGACAACATACTGTTGTGGTTATGGAAGAAGATGCCGGGTTGACGCACTCAACGCATAGGGAACCTTCAGTTAGTTATTTCATAAGTGGGCTTAGTCAGTTTACCTTTCCCCTCATAACAGGGATGGGGAAATGCATTGTGTGCGTTCAACAGGTTATATCCCCTTTGTACTTTTCCACCTTCTTGAAATCCCCCTCGCCATCCATCCATGCATGCCAATCCCTCACCCTTTCCCACTCGAACCTTTTTTACCTGTACATTCCTAAAAACCCTCACCCTTTCCCTCTCAAACCCTGTACTCTCTTAAACCCCTCCCCTCCCCCCCCCCCCTGCACCTCTCCCCCACATCCCTCCCTCTTCACTATATCAATTTCGGTCCCTCTCATCCTCAATCCATTTGGTACCTTGTTCCCATCCTTCTTCCCCCTGCACCTTCCCGCAGCGCAAATGGTGCACACAACACAACATGTCTTGCAGTAGACACATTACATTACAGAACATAATCGAAACCATATTACAAGTCGATTCCAGTGCTGAGTGTGCACCGAGTAAAAACTCCGAAAGGATCGAGGCACAAGAGACTCGACAGAGCCCCGTTGCCGATTCATTAAGGTTTAAGGTCCGGTGTTGGCTCAACAGTGCCCACGTGTATGCCCCTGGCTTAAGGTCTGAGGGTCTTGAGTATGAGCCCCTGTCGTGCCATTGCAAAAACACCAGGTGGATTGACTCAGCTTGTCATCATTCTGAGGTCGGCAAAATGAGTTCCAGGTTACTGGTAATAGGGGGCATTGCATCAGTGGCACAGCCGCACCCCCAGAAATTGATGCAGCTAAGCAGCAACAGGCTGCATACGAACTGTCGCCACCTCCACTACTTCGTCTCCTTTCTCAGTTGGTGTGGCAGGTCTGAGTTGTTCGGCTACGTCGAAGAGGTGAAGATAGCGGTTTTCAGCCAGCTTAGGGACCTTGTGGTCAGGTGCTGCAATTCTTGCCATCCTCTCTCTGGAGTCTTGCACAAGATAACCCACAATCTGGGGGAGGTCACATTTGCAGCCTGGTGAGTCGACAAAGGTCCAGGAGAACATGTTGATGGCATCTGCCAACACCTGTTTGGAGCTTGTTAAGGTGACACCATTCCTTCCGCGGCAGATCACAACCAGGGCCTTTGTGGAACAGGGAGGTATTGTAGGCAGCTGCAGGGTTGGCAGGTACGCCAATGCTTCATTGTCAGACCATCATCTGCTGTGATATAGATTTGAGAAAGTCAAGTAAAAAGCTTGAGGCTGTTGCATCCTTGAGGGGTGGGGATAGATCTTCTCTTGGCTTGTTGTTCAGGGGATGGTCAGGGTTCTATGATTCATCCAGCAGCTGTTTTCCATGCTACCTTCTCTGTATGCTGCCTGAAGGTCAGGGACCGATCCCTTTGCACGCCAAGGTAGGTCAGAGCATGTGTAAAGGGGTAATGGGAAGGGGTAGATGTTATTTAACTGGACTTCAAGCTGCTTGTCTGTGTTACTGTTCTGAAGGTGGAAAACAGAGCAGACTGACTTCTGGATGTTTAGACGTAGTAGTTCGGCAGTTAAGAGGAAGCATCGTTCATTTTTTCAGGAAAGCACCAAATTTGGCACAGATGTAGTATGGACCTATACAATTGTTTTCCTGAGGGGTGCCCAAAAATTCAAAAAATCCAAAAAATGTCCTGGATGCCGTGAAAAAGGGGAGAAAACGGGTATTGATTCGAACTGTAGATTCTGATATTGTGGTCTTGGCAATAGCACACTACTTTACCTACCAGTCACATGGTGTGGAGGAACTCTGGATTGCCATTGGCACTGGTAAAAGCTACCGTGACCTTGCCATCCATAAAATTGCCACCGGCCTTGGCCGCAGGAAGTCTAGAAAGATATGTTGCCATCCTCTATGACCGGACTACCGAGATAAAGACAGTGAATGACATGCGCCGACACTTGTTCACGAAGAAGGCAAGAACAATTGATCACATTCCCCCAACAGCAGACGCCTTCGAACAACACCTAAAACGTGCATGTTTTCAGGCTGGACACGTATGGAGTCAGGCACTTGTGCCCTACCCAGAACTTCTATCACCAGCTGATTGGGGCTGGATGAAAACAGGGACTTCTTGGACACCAATTTGGACCACAATACCACTGATACAGGAGGCATGTTCAGAGCTTACAAGCTGCCATTGTAAGTCGGCCTGTAAAGGCAACTGTAAATGCTCCAGGGCAAATCTGCCCTGCACATCACTGTGTGACTGCGATGGGCAGTGCTTGTAGTACTACGCGTCTGTGCGAGAGCCTCCACCTTTCAAGTGCCCACAATATTTTAAGTTAAAACTGCAACTGTGTGTAACTTTGATTAATTAATAGCATTCCATTGTTATCAGAGACCAATAAAACAATGTGTATCACTTGGAATTGAAATTTTACCTAAAATACTATGAGAGATTCAAGGAAAATGGAAACACCATGGTGGCCATCTTGAAATTAAAGATGATGGATGCCAATCTTTATGCAATTGATCCCATTGGATTCAGAGACCATGAAAACATGGGGTAAGACACTGGAACTGTCGTGTTATCGCTCATAGTATAGAAGTTATTGAGGGAAATAGGTCACAGAGGGCGGTCATGTTGAAATTCAATATGGCGGCCACCAGGGGTTCTGAATTTTTGGGCCCCCTCAGGAAAACAATTGTATAGGTCCATACTACATCTGTGCCAAATTTGGTGCTTTCCTGAAAAAATGAACGATACGCCCTATTTTTCGGTCTTAACTGCCTAAGTATAGGCACCATTGGTGGTAGTAGTGGTCCATAGAAGCAACGTCTCGGCTGAGAGTGGCCTCGACTTCCTCAAAGGCTCGCAAGGTCATCAAGGTAGACCGTAGATGAGTTTGGTACCTGTGGTCTCAGCGAGGTTTCCGAACTCCATTTCACTTATTTATGATTACTCTCACATTGTCCGGGAAGGATTATGGAACGATAAAATAAAATATTGGAATCGTCCGTAAATGTATTTTTCTACGTTTTGCATAAGAACAGTTATCATGTGTAGAGGATGGCTCATGATAAATGTAATAATTACAAAGGCTTTTTTTGCGGCTAATGCAAGATTTTTGTGTTGAATTGTGTGTTTGTGAAAAGGATGCTTGCAAAATTGTTAAAATATTTGCAGGTTATGTTTTCACCCTGTCTGTTTGTCTGTGAACAAGATTTTTCAAAAAGTAAAGTTATTGACAGGTTTGGACTAAACTTGGTGGATAGGTTGAGTGTGTGAACAGGAAGAAGTGATTCAATTTTGGTAAAAATCCGAATCCAGATCGTGATACGAGAACTTTCAAGTGTTGAAGCTACTTCAATATTTGGCTATGTCCTTCCTTCCATCCGTCTGTGCTGGGGTGCCTTGGGCGCCCGGTCATGCTGCCGTGCAGCACATAAAGACATTATTTGGAGGGAGAGGTGTACAATAATTGATTGAATAATTGCGTAATTAAAATCAAGTCATTAATCAAAAAAATACTTAATTTTTTGATTAATCACTATATTATTAATTGATTGATTAATCGATAAATAATAAAATGATTGATGGATTAATCGATAAATTTAAAAATATCCTTTATAGCCACATCACTTGGTCACTGTTGTGTCCAAATATCAGCTTCCTGGGTCAAAATGTGCCCAGATGAGAAATAAAAAAAATGAGTGATTAATAATGAAAATAAATAATAATGGTAAAATGATTAAATTATTAACCAATTGGCTAATATCATACAGAAACCACCACCGTTTCACCGGAATCTGTAACTTAAAAAAATTAATTAATTGTCATTAATCAAATAATTAAATAATTAATCGATTAATTGATAAATCAAGAAAGCAAAAATACCCTTTACACCCAAATCACGAGGTCACTGTTGTGTCCAAATATCAACTTCTTAGCTCAAAAGGTGCCTGAGATATTGCTCAGATGAGAAAGGAAATAAATAAATACTTAATTAATAGATAATGATTAAGTAACTAATAAATTAATAGATTAATCAAAAATACAAAAAATACAGTTTTTGCCAAAGTACCTACTCACTATTGTGCCAAAATGTCAGCTTCCTAGCTCAAAGGCTGGCTGAGATATTGCCCGGACAAACAAACATACAAAGAAACAGTACAGATACATTCAAAGTAGACAACCCCCATGCCAAATAATTAAATATCCTCCAGCGCGGCATTGCCGGGGTGCCTTTAGCCTTTGTTGGATCCTCCTGGGTCTTCTACCATAGAACCCCGTTTCGTTGAGTTGGTGATGGATGGTGCGAGTTGAAACTGTCATACCTTGTGTCTGAAGGTCAGCTTGAATCTGTTCGAATGGTGGAGAAAGCACCTCGATCAACTGCCAATCCTTCGCTGCAATCTTCGATCAAGTTTTCTCTTGTGGCCACGTCCAGGGAGGTTGGCTACAGTGCGATGGGCCTTAAACTTCCTGATAACATTGTGTATGGTGGACACAGGAACATCAAGGTCTCTGGAGATGGACTTGTAGCCTTGAGATTGTCCATGCTTGGCTACAATCTTGTGTCTGACCTCCTCAGACAATTCTCTTGTTTTCTTTCTTTTCTCCATGCTCATTGCGGTACACACAATGACACAAAACAGCAGAATGACTCCTTTTCTCCATTCAAACTGGTTGAATGAGTGATTTTTATATTGCAGGCACCTGCAACTCACCACAGGTGAGTTCAATTTCAAAGTAAAGGAGAATCACCTGCTTGAAATCCAATTATTTCTCGCAACTTCTAAAAGGTGCCAATAATATTGTCCGGGCCATTTTATGATTTCTGGATGGAATAAGCTAAGATTTCGTAATTTCTTCAGCTTTTTTTGTTTGTTCCACTGCAAACCAAAGAAATACAAATGTGGATACCGAAATATTTTTTAATTTCAACAATTTTCTGGAAGAAATGGTGAATTATTTGAAAAAAGTGCAAAGCTGCCAATATTTTTGGCCACGACTGTATAGGATTGACATTAACAACATTTTCAATGGCGATGATGAATCTGTTTGTACAGACATATTACAACAAAAAAGGGCCCTGGGTTCTGAAGCTCACCTGGATCAGGAGCAACAGTTACTCAAACCCTCCTCAGGAGGGTGGCTGTTAAAAATGAAAGTTAGAAAAGTCATGCTCCGAACACTTAAAAACTTTTATCTGTATGAAAAAACACTTGTGGCAAAATTTCAAGCCATTTGGACCAAATTTAGGGGTTGCACACTGAGTTTGTAATTTCACATATTTGGCTCGCATAAATGTTGGAGTTGATTATTTATTCTCCACTGCTATACCTGTGATTTTGACCACCACAGTTGACCTATGACCTTGCTATGCACTGCACATTTTGACGTTATTTTAAAGTTAATTGAATGCAGTACATCTGTAATGTGGTGTGTGCAGTTGCTCTCTTTGAAGAGTACAATCGTCTCCCGACAAGGGATGAACAGCAAACCCAGTATCTGCTTCAAGTTGTGACAGAACATCGCAAGAGGTTTCCCGATTGCAGGAAATCAATGCTCATCAGGCACAACGTTTATCGGGCACGAACATTGAGTGGCTGGCAACCATGAGTCACTGTGCAGCCCCTAAAACGTGATGTATTCAAAAAAATATTGCACAGGCAGAAGTTGTACCTCAGTACCAAAAAATTGAAAGTTAGGAGTAAAACAATTCAATTTTTTTCCCCCTATGTAGCTAAGAACCACCCTACCCCGCAGACCTCCTCAAACACTGATATTTTTAATGCTGTTAACAAACTTTGGTACATCACGGGCGATGAAGGTTGTCATCGTTTCATTGAAATTGTGTGTGTAGTTTCGGAGAAGAGAGCAAATACTTATTTTGGGGGTGAAAAACACCCCCTTAATTTCCCTTAATGAGCGCAGATTTTGATGCGGTCATACACCTTTGTTCGGCATCGGCAAAATAGTGTGTTCGGTTCAAGCGATAATGACTGAAGTGGTTCGAGACTTACTGACTCAAGTTCAACAACAACAACAACATGCATTTTAAAGGCCATTTTCCCGACAAGAGCGGGGGTTAGCCTTGCGGTCCCCATGACAATCTTCTCCATTTTGCCCTATTTTCTGCATCTCTCCTTGTTAACCCCCTTGCCCGCATTTCTTCTTCCACCATCTTCAGCCAAATCTTTCTCAGTCTTCCCCGTCCTCTACTTCCTTCTACATTCATTTCCATCACTCTTCTCAACCAGTCACTTTCATCCTTCCTCAACACATGACCAAACCATCTCAACCTGTTCCTCTTCACAGCATCAATCACAGGCTCTATTCCCATCATCTTTCGCAATTCATCATTTGTCTTCCTCTCTCTCAACGATACTCCGCACATCCGTCGAACCATTCGCATTTCCACCCTTTCCAACCTTCGTTGCTGCTCTACGTTCATTACCCATGTCTCGCTCCCATAAATCATAACACCTCTCACACATGCAGCAAACACCTTTCCCTTCAGCTTCAACGACACTCCCCTCATCATCAGCACGCCACTCAGTTCCCGAAACTTCTTCCATGCACATCTCACTCTTGCAACCGTTGCCGAGTCTGATTCACCTTCTCCATTCAGCATGTCTCCGAGGTAGCAAAATGTTTTCACACCTTCCAGCTTCACGCCGTCTCCAAGATCCAACTCAACATTTCCTCCATCTGCAGCTCCCTCTGTGCACGCACACCTTACATTTGAATGTAGCTGCCACACTGGTTAATGACCCTCTCAGACCACTACATTTTTGATGAACCCACTCAGCGCACATTGTACATTGAATGGAGTTCACTCCGACACCCTTCCTACACACAGCACAGGGCCACTTCCCAGTTCTTTCAACCTCACCACATGCTTTACCACTTGCCATCACCTTCGTCTTTCCGATATTCACCTTCAGACCTTTTGTCTCCATACATTCCTTTCACTTGTTCATCTTTTCCTTCAGTCCATCCATAGTTTCCGCAATCAACACCAGATCATCTGCATACAACAACTCCCACGGTAAACCCTCCTTTACGTTCTGAGCCAGCACCTCCATCACAGCTACAAATAGTAGTGGACTTAGTACCGACCCCTGATGCACTCCCACCTTCACCTCAAACTCACCACTGTTCCCGTCCTTCGTCCTTACAGCTGTGCGCGCTCTTTTGTACATTGCCATCACTGCTCTGATCAACCATTCCTCCACTCTTAACTTCCTCAATGCCCATGTCAATACTTTGCGTGGAACCCTTTGAATGCTTTCTCCAGATCAACAAACCCAAGAAACAACCTCTTCCTCTTCTCCATGTACGTCTCCTGCAACTGCCTCACAATGAAAAGCACGTCTGTCGTTCCTCTTCCTGGCATAAATCCAAACTGCATTTCGTCGATCTTCACTTTCTTCCTTATCCTCCTCTCCAACACCCTTTCCAATACCTTCATTCCATGCTCCAATAACTTTATCGCTCGGTATGAGCCACACTCCAGAGGGTCACCTTTCCCCTTGCATAGAGGGACGAGGGTACTCAGTTCCCAATCCACTGGAATGCGGCCTTCTTTCACCACCAGATTACAGATCTCTGTCATTCTCTTCACACCCCAACTTCCTGCTGCCTTCAACATATCTCCCACAACTCCCGTCGGCCCTCCCGCTTTTCTACCCTTCATTGCTTTTATCGCTTCCTCAACTTCCTTCTCGGTTATCTTCTCTGCCGGTCCTAAAACTGGGTTACTCTCGATGTTGCCATCCCATTCATTCTCTGTATTCAACAGCATTTCCATATATCTTTTCCATCTTCCTTTAATTCCATCTGGGTCGACAATGATTTGTACCACTTCATCCTTCAAGCAACTCACCCCCATCACATCACACCTCTCTTTCGCTATCTGCTTTGCAATCCTGAATACTGCTTTCTGACCCTGTTCCGAATCCAAGCGTTCTCCGAACATTTTCCTACATGCCTCCTGCGCCTTTGCTACCTCTTTCTTTGCAGCCTTCCTGGCTGCCTTGTGCCTCGGTGGCCCTTTTTGTCCATCCACATACCTCACCAACGGCTCCCAACAGACTTGCTTTCATTGACATCCAACCACTTTCAAGCTCAACCACATCATCCTCGACCCTACTCAGCCTCTCTTTTAATGCCTCCCTTACTGTCACCTCTTTCAACCTCCACACCTTCATTCTCGGTTGGTACTTCACCCGCTGAGCTCTCCTCGCACCTTTCACCCTGATGTCGCAGACAACCAAGTGGTGCTGTGAAACAGCCTCCTCCCCCGGGATCACCTTTGTGTCCCGGAGGTGCCCCCTATCTCGCCTACGCACCATCAGGTAGTCGACTGTTGCTGTCGACCCACCTGACGTGTATGTAACAAGCTTATTATCCTCTTTCTGGAACTGAGTATTACAAATCAGCTCCATCAGCAAACTCCAAAATCCTTTCACCTTCTCCATTTCTCACACCATATCCGTAACCCCCATGAACTCCCTCAAAACCATCCATACTCCTTCCCACATGTCCATTTAGGTCTCCTCCTACCACAACAACTTCCTCATCTTTCACGTTTTCCATCAACTTCTCTATCGCACACCAGAACTTGTCCTTCTCTTCATCGCTTCGACCAACCTGCGGAGCATATCCCGAGATGACGTTCACCAAGAGCTTTCCAATCATCATTTTCACCATCATCAACCTATCACTCACTCTAGTCACACTCACCACACTGTCTACAAACTCCTCAGAAAACAGGACACCAACACCATTCATGCCCTCTAGGCACCCTTGCCACATAAACTTGTATTTCTGTCCCTGCCTACCCTTCACCATTCTCAAACCACTTCCCTTCCATCTCGTCTCTTGCACACAACATATGTCCACTCTTCTTCTGACCAATACTTCCACCACTTCTCCTGATCTCCCCGTCATTGTCCCTACATTCCACGTCCCAAACCTCAGAAACCGATCTCCACTTCGGGCTGTACCCTGCCCATATGTAGTTGTAATTGTCACGGTTCTCTTTTTGAGGCAATGTTTTTTTATGGCCGGATGCCCTTCCTGACACCAACCCTCTTAGTCATCTCTTACGACACTCAGGGATACGGTGTACCTATTCTAATCCAGGGTAAACACTGGGAAACGTTTAAAACATGGAAATTCTGGGGGGGGAAGGGGGGCGTCAACATCACGGCTGCGGTTTAAACATATTGAAATAATATTTAAACAAAACCATGAAAAACAATCTGGGAAAAGTCTCTAAGTGAGAACGTGGATTTGAGAAAGCAGGAGCAGAGGTGGAAGAAAAACGAGATATAGGGGGCGGGGCACAAGTCGAGACGAGGAGGAGAGCGAACAAGCACGTGTCCGGGAGGGAAGAAAGAATTAATATAGAATTTTTTTTTTGTTATTTGTTTGTTCTGTTTTCAAAACGTTGGACAAAGGGCAATATGTTCGTGAGAGGCAGGGGGGAGAAAAGAAAATCGAAGAAACAAGCAAATACTATGAAGTCAAATACTATGACTCAAGTTCAGTTGAGCAAAAAACGACATCTCGACCAGATCAGAAAATTCCAAAATACATTTTATACATTTTTTTATTTTTTTATTTTTTTGTATACAAGATCAAGGCTCGTGAAAGAGCGAACATTAATCACACAGAAAGACAAACAGACACACAAAACAAATAACATCGGGAGCGGTAGACAAGATGGGGAGAGAGGGGGAAGGACACAAACACAACATTTGAGAGCAGGGACTGAGAGACATGGAGACATCGAGAGAACTGTGGGAGGGAGAGGGCTTTGGGGGGAGGCATGGGAAGGGGGGGGGGGGGGGGGTGGGAGAGGTATAAAACATATGGACACTGCCAAGACTTCCAGGAAAGAAGTTGGAATTTCAAACAAGGTGGATCTGGGGTGAATTAGTGGGGGTAGAAAAGATCAAGGTTTTGGATGGGGGAAGATAAGAGATGGTGGTGAACAGCTGTTTTGAAGACCTGGAGGGAGGAGTGTGATTGAAGTGAGTGTGGGAGTTTGTTCCAGAGGCGGGAGAAAAGAGGAATGAAAGAGTGAAGGTGAGCAGAGAGCCGAGATTTCGGCAGTTTAACCATCAGAGGGTGGCTGGCAGATCTTGTGCGACCTGTAGGAATATTTGGGGGACAGAGCACAGAGAGAGCTGGGGGGGAGCAAGGCCGGAGAGGCTATTACTAAATCTATTACTAAATTTCTAAATCTATTACTATATCTATTACTAAATTTGTGATTGTGTGTGAAATTTACATATCAAGACCTCACAATGATATTGTGTGTGATTGCATCTTGGTTGTAGCATCACAGGGGCTAGAGTGAACAACTTGAAAAATAACCCTATTCACAATTTTGGGCGCAAAGCTTCTTGTAAGAATATAAAAATGGATTTCCACTTTCTTTCCTTAATCGAGGAGATCTGCTTTACTTGAGAGCAATAAGGAATGATGGGGAAAAAAAAAAATGCTGTAGATGACCTTTGGATCATTCCATATGAACTCATTCCACATCGGTGCGCATCGGCACGCACCCACCGCACTTCACTCCACATCAGTGGCGCTTGCACACCACTCCATTCCACTCCAGACTACACTCTACTATGCTCCACTCATGCCGGTGATGCTTGCTCTATGCTCCACTCCACATTGGCGTGTGTTCCCATTCTGCATTTACCGTAAAACGTAATGATAATGGATTGCAGTAATTCGTCAAACGTAAACTAATCATGAATTCCTTTCAGTCTTCTCAGTCCCACCATACAAGTGGATGAAGCTCACTCAAATTCGATCTTGAACCATTTAATTTTGTTTGTTTTTTCTTATTTTAAACCAACAAGGATTGTTTTTGCATTATTTAAAACACCATCATTTCAAAACGCAACAATCACCATTTTTGTCTAGGTTTTGGTAAAACATCAAATGTGTTTAATGAAAAACAAGATTATCTTTCACCCCCTCCATCCTCGATCCTCCCACACACACCGCAAACCCCTCTTCACAACCATTCTTCCTCTACCGACTGTAATTTCAATCAATGCAAAATTTCAACAACAAAAAAAGTCATCAAATTAAATTCAGGGCAAAATAGTACCAACCATCTGTTTTTATAAACTAGTCTGTTCTGAATAACTCCATTTTCCATGTGTGGTTTAGATGTCACATCGGTCATCACATGAAACTGTTCCTCAATTATTATTATTATTATTATTATTATTAATATTATTATTTAAATAAAATAATGGTAAAAATTATAAACGGAACCAGATTTAAAAAAAGCTTTGCATCGGTACAATGACCATGTCTGTGAGATAATAAAGACATTACAAACAAGACGTCCAAATCATCTGATTTTACTCAGAAACAATTTTGGTGAAAACTTCAGGCCCATACCTCAGGATTTGCTTGAATGGAAGTGATTGATGTTTGTGGTGGTGAAATCACATGTGATTCATCTGTTGTCACGTTCGCACGGTCTCTTCCTGCAGGAACTACTCAAGTTTGACCGTAAGCAGCTGCGCTCCGTGCTCAACACACTGAAAGCCGATAAATTTGTCAAGTGCCGCCTGCGGGTGGAGACTGCACCAGATGGAAAGACAACTCGCCATAACTACTACTTCATCAACTACCGGCTGCTTGTAAATGTGGTCAAGGTAGGTGTGTTGTATACGATGTGGCTGATTGATGGTCCATCTACCCTTGTGGTTTTAGCATTAGACTCGGATCACTTGGACACAAAATGAATAAATGAATCGCCAGTCCAGTAAAGAGGTGTTCTATTTAGGGGACCCAGTTATCCTGCCTGATACCCGATTAATTGCGTTCAGATTACTATTATTCTTCACTATGCTAAAGCCATCGGAAATTCTTCTTCTCTGAAACTGCTTAACTGATCGATGCGAAACTCTTTAAATAATTGATCGACTACCCACTGGGGAAAAAGGGTTTGATAATGACATCATTGGTCACGTGGTCTGGCAGCCATATTGAATCAAAGGAAAACCCTTAAAATGTCTCTTCTCTGAAACTGCTTAACTAATCAATATGAAACTATAAATATGTGATTGCTTCACCATGATAAGTATAGCTTGATAAAAATGACATCACAGGATGGCATCGCTACTGAAATGGGCAGCTTGGGCCCCAGCAACACTGCCCACAGTTATATTTATTATTTATTATGGTTAGTCGAAGAGCAAAATAATGGGTAAAATGAACAGCAAAATTGGATGAACGGAAAACAGTCGCATGAGAACGTATGGATGGGTGTATCATAACACAAGAGGAGGAATTGTACATAGTGTTTGCACGGGGTATCATCAGGTGTACTAAATCTCAGGTGTATAAATGAGAGAGACAATGAGGTGGTGGTGCAGCAGACCTGAGATCCTAAAGGATAGACAAACTTAAGAGAGACAGATTCAGGAAGACAGTTTGACAGTTTGACGGTCGCACAATTCTAGCTTTAAGGACTCTGACCTGTCGAGGTAGAACATTGGAAAGAACTCCATCCAAAGCATCCCGGTGTGTGAGAAAACAGGAAATCTGACAGCCAGTCTCGGACTGATCCCTGGATACGAGAACTGATCCAATAAAATGCTATTTTGTGTAAATAACAGAACCATTAGCTGACAATTTGAAAACTATGGCGAGGTGCCAGACCATCAAATGCGTGGGGGATGGCTGGTGAGGTAGGCCTGACTATTTGTTTGAGATTGAGAGCATCCATCCATTGCTAATATAGAAGAAGCAGCATTTCCAGTGTGGAATAACCTGAGCTGAAACCAAACTGATGATTGGAGAAGAGATGGGTCGTGAGCTACTCAACCATTATCAATTCACTTAATTTGCTAGTGATTGGGAGAAGGCTGACATTTTCTAAATGAGGTCATTTTTTTGCACCATTAATGTGATCTGGGGCAATTTTTCATGATGCAGGAAGATGAAACTCAGTGAGCCGACAAAGTGGGCCGAATGGATTTCCTTCAGCTTATTGAGTGCTTGATTCAATGACCATCTGGATCATCAGCCTGGCACCATCCTTCATCGAGGTGTCGACTCTTAAATCTCCATAACTTCTCCAAGCAGCCAATTGGACGAGTAGAGTCGAGTCGAGTAGAGAGTGGCGAGGATTTTTCCCACCTTGGTTGGAGGGAAGTTCACATGCTGGAATGTGTTTTCAGTGAGGTTTTCAGCCTGGTGTTGGCTTAGCGGTTAGGGTGCCGGCTTGGGATCCTAGGATCCTGGGTTCGAATCCCGGTCGATCGCTGAATTAACGCCAGGGGGGTTGACTCAGCCTGTCATCCTTCCGAGGTCGGCAAATTGAGTACCGGCTTGCTGGGATGAATGATCACGGTGTGTACCCCGATTTAGAATAGGTACACCGTATCCCTGCGCATCGTAAGAGCGTGACCAAGGGTTGGCGTCAGGAAGGGCATCCGGCCATAAAAACATTGCCTCAAACAGGGAACCATGATTGTCATGGGGCCCGCAAGGCTAACCCCCGCTCTAGCGGGGAAAATGGCCTTAAGAAACGATCATTCATTCATTCATTCATATTCATTGAGGGGCGTAAGACGTGGGCAGGAAGAGGGATAAAGGACCTTGGACCTTCCTGCAAACACAGCCAGCTTCAGCATGAGCAGTGTCCATCATCATTCGATCCTTCAAGAATGAAGCAAACAAACACTTTTGTTCCAGAGATACACATGACCAACTGCCGACAATCTTTTTTGTGAATGGTGAGACACCTGTGGATTTGGACCATCCGTGGGCCTGCAGTTGATTTGTGGCCCACTTTGAGGTCAGAAGCTAAAGGTTTTTAAGAGAGTGCACCCTGAGACACGGAAGTATCAATGCATAGCACGGATAGATGTGAAAACTATGATCTGAACGCTGTGAGGCATGACATGAGGAATGTATCCAGGGGCACCGGCACACAAAGGCCTGTACTTTTCAAAAGATAACACTGGTTTCTCAAAACCCCCCAAACGAATCTGTTTGTTCAAGGTGGAAGGTGTGTCGACCTATTTAGTGTTTTATGGTGGTAAAAAGCTCAAACCTGCACAGTATTACACAAAACCACAAAGATGATTCGGGTGGTGAGGCATCAACTTGCCACTTCCTAGTGGAGGCAACACCCCACTGACATGGACCTATAGTCTCCATGAATCCACTCATGCCTTCTTTCAGCAGAGGGGTTCACTCTTTAAAGGGAAACCCAAACACAAAATATTTACCGTTGAAAATAATTGATCACGGTGTCATTTGAAGGGAATATTTTTTGAATATTTTTTGCCAAACGCAATGTCTCAAAAAACAACAACCCCCTAAAGTGTCGATTTCGACTTCACCAGTGACGTCACACTCATAACCCACCTTGATCCGAATGGCAGCTTACATTGGGAAACGGTTTATTCCGAGCTCAGATTCTGGTACTGATTCCATCGTCATGAGCAACTCTGAAGGTTCTCAGTATGTTGAAACTGATCAGTGGGATTTTGAAGAAACTATTGGAGACAAAATTTGTGATGGAAACGTTTTCGGGGGAATTGTAGAGCCTTATCGTTTTGAGTCTTATGCAAGCGGTTCAGACGAACATGGTGACAATTGAGGTGTTGGTGATTATGAAAACGTCCATCGTATGTTCACTATGTATTGGTAGGTTTTGTTTTTCCATTCAATTGACGGTTTATAAAGGATTTTTCTTTTTATTGATCAATCAGTTATATTACTCCAGAAGAAGTATGGCGTGGGCACGACACGGCACGGACACGGGCACGGCACGGGCACGGACACTGCACAGGCACACTCAGGCACCGCTGACAAAATGGGCAACGAATGCTTTGTCCCACCATCGCAGGCTGCCCCGGTGTCCTGTATGTTACAGAATCATACCATTTCATACATTTCCGGGATGCCATTTGTGTCTGTGGTCGTGCTGTATCGTGTCCGTGCCGTAGCGTGTCCCACCGTCGTGTCCATGCCATTTCAATGCTCCGCCCCAGTGGTGGTGGTGGTGGTGGTGGTGGTGGTTCGGGGGGTTGTGGGGTGTTGGTGAGGTGAGATTGATCACTGACAGGCCAACCATCACATTCACCATTGTTTAATTCACCGTTCAAATCGCTCATGCCCATATGCTGTTAACTGGTGGTCTTTGTTTCTTTGCTTTGAGCAATCGGTGAATTGGATGAAAATTGAGGATTTTAGAAATTTGAAATTGTTCTTGACCTTTGGCCTATGTTGACCTTTTGGCCTATGTTGATGTTTTGGCCTATGTTGACCTTTTGGCCTATGCTGATCTCAAAAATAGTTGGTGTTGAATTCAGCTAGCCGATATGTAAATCCTATTCAAATTTCAAGTCAATCGGATGAATATTGAGGATTTTAGAAATCTGGAAAAAAGTGTTGACCTTTGGCCTGTCAGTGTCACATCAGGTCAGTGTCACATATAATTGTCAATTTTCATACAATTGAACTGAAATTTTAAGAATTTGCATATTGGGTCGCTGAATTGGTTCACCAATCAAAACCTTTTGACCTCAAAAATATATAGGATTTTGTCGGACCACAAACTCTACCAATTGGTGCAGTTTCGTGCGGATCGGTTTACAATTGTGACCTGTGGGCAAGTATAAGTGAGCGGACAGACGAACACAAACAGGTGTGATCAACATCCTTGCAAAAAAAAAAAAGAAGAAATGTTTTGCCAAGTAATAAACAAGACAGACAAACAAACGGACTCAAATGCAATACCCTCTCCTCAGGCGAGGGTAATAAATACACTAAATGTGGTCATCATGGAAAGGGTTCACTCGACCTACTGTCTGAGGCACCTACTGCATTATGAGAGCTGCTTAAAGGGGAGACACGTGAATGAAAGCTGCTCTAAGCATGCTATTACAGAATATTATGCCACTACAGGGACTCTGCAAAGGAACAAATTTGACAATTACACATCATACAGGCCCGTGAAAAAGATGCATTGAACTCAGATACTGTTCTCGTACCATCCCAACCGCTCTCATTCCATATGATACAAATATGCCTTTCAAATTCAAAAGAAGACAGTTTCCTAGACATTTTGCTGTTTCCATGACCATCACAGGAACAGACATTTGATGGAATTTGCGTATATCTTCCGAAACCTTAATTCAGTTACGACCAACTGTAGGTAGCTCTCTCAAGTTTGATCATTGGACTCATTACCTACGCCACCAAAGGTGGATGGAGGTTATGTTTTCACCCCTGTCTGTCTGTTTGTCCGTTTGTGAACAAGACATCTCAAAATGTGGACGGATTCAGACAAAATTTGGCAGAGAGGTAGCATGTGTTACAAGGACGAAATGATTCGATTTTGGTGAAGATCCGGATTCGGATCCGGCTAATAGAACTTTTTAAGTGATTCTTCACCATTGGGAGATCGGGCCAAAAACGATACATAGCAGGATACCTCAAAAAGTTATGGATGGATTTGGATGAAACCTGGTGGACCGTGGACCGGTTGGGTGTCTGAGAAGAACAAATAGATTCGATTTTGGTGAAGATCTGAATATGGATTCGGATATAACAATTATTTAATGTTTAAGTGATGCTTCACCTTTGGGAGATAGGACCAAAAACTATACATTGCAGGATATCTCAAAAAGTTATGGATGGATTTGGACGAAACTTGTTGGACAGGTTGTGTGTGTGACAAAGAAGAATCGATTCAATTGTGGTGAAGATCCGGATCCAGCTAGTATAATTTTAAAGTGATTCTTCACCATTGAGTGATATGGCCAAAACAGACATATAGGAGGATATCTCAAAAAGTTGTGGACGGATTTGGACGAAATTTGGTGGAGTGGTTGTGTCTGTGAAAAGGACTAATCGTTTCGATTTTGGTGAAGATCTGAATATGGATTCGGCTGCAAGAATTATTTAATTATTAAGTGATTCTTCACAATTGAGAGATCGGGTGAAAAGCGATATATAACATGATATTAAAAAAAGTTATGGACGATTTATGAATAAACTTGGTGGACGGGTTGGTTAGGTGACAAGAACAAGCCGATTCGATTTTGGTTCAGGTCCGAATCCAGATCCGGCTTTTCAGTGGAATACAAAACGTAAACTGTTCAGCCTGGTGGAGGTGCGCGCTCTACCGAGTGCAGTTCTAGTTCACCGAGTGTTCAAGTAAATGTCATCATTACTTCTCACTCTGTTAATTGTAATTTCATGGTCTTCTTTAGCCCAGAAAACTGGATTCCACATGTTGTTTTTAAATTAAAATATTTTTTTCTCCATCCCTCGCGTTTAGTACAAGCTGGATCACATGCGCCGCAAGATTGAGACCGATGAGCGTGACTCGACAAATCGCGCCTCATTCCGCTGTCCCACCTGCTCGAGCACTTTCACCGACCTGGAGGCGAATCAACTCTTCGAGCCCGAGTCTGGTGCGTTGTGTGGACAAACGTGAGCGGCCGGTGTGAATGTGTTTTGCGTGCTATTGGCACCTGATAGTTACAAAATCGCTCTCTCGTGCATCGCCCGTTGCCCCTGCATCGTCGATGTCCAAGTGTCATTGCAATTGATTTTCGCTCTGCAGGTGGCGATGTTGGCTCAACCTTAAACCACCTTTTCTGGTGGAAATCTATAAAATAGAAGGCCTCTCTTATGACTATGAATGGTGGTAATTCTACGTTCAATTGCACATTAAGAGTCGAGCTCGAAGCCAGTGCTCGAGTTACCGGGACAATTCAATTCTGGAGTCTGTCATGGTTTATTTTTATGGTGTTTACTGGAGATGGGTGGAAGAGAGGTCATGCTCAAACACTGTGAAACAGCTCATCTCTCTAATTCCCCAAGTATGGAGCATTTCTGCCAACCAAAGTAATGATGCTTTTTATTATCATTTTTTACCTCCGCCACCAAAGGTGGATGGAGGTTATGTTTTCACCCCTGTTTGTCTGTCTGTCTGTTTGTTTGTGAACAAGATATCTCAAAAAGTTGTGGACGGATTCGGACGAAATTTGGCAGAGAGTATGTGACAGGGACGAAATGATTAGATTTTGATGAGGATTCGGATCCGGCTAGTATAATTTTAAAGTGATTCTTCACCATTGGGAGATGGGGCCAAAAACGATACATAGCAGGGTATCTCAAAAATGTATGGACGGATTTGGACGAAGCATTGTAGACGGGTTGTGTGTGTGACGAGGAAGAAACGATTCGATTTTGGTGAAGATCTGAGTATGGATTCGGATATGATAATTATTTAATTTCTAAGTGATTCTTCGCCATTGGGAGATCGAGCAAAAACCTATACATTGCGGGATTTCTCAAAAAGTTGTGGATGGATTTGGACGAAACTTGTTGGACAGGTTGTGTGTGACAAGGAAGAATCGATTCAATTTTGGTGAAGATCCGGATCCGGCTGGTAGAAAAATTTTAAGTGATTCTTCACCATTGGGAGATAGGGCCAAAAACGATAAATAGCAGGATGTCTCAAAAAGTTGTGGACGGATGGTTTTGATTAAATGTGATTCTGTATTGTGATTTTCTGGTCTACTCTTGGATACAAAACGTGAACTGTTCACCTGGCGGAGGTGTATGGTCTCTACTGAGTGCTGTTCTTGTCTACTTTTATTAATACTGTATAAACATTTATTTATTTATTTTTTAACCAAAACATATCAGATGGAAAAGAGAATTCAACATTGGTCACTTTAATTAATAAACCAAAATGGAACCGGTCTGAAAACCTAGCAAGAAGGGATGGCTGAGTATTACAGACTGGAATCCTAGGGGATTTGTAGGATGAGATGAAGAGACTGGACTGATCAATTCATGGGAGTACAAATGGCCCAAATTGTACCTAATGGTAAGGAATGGACCATGTTGAGGGAAGACCTTTGTCCTGTTATGAACCCAAACACGATGATTGAAGTGAATCATTTATTTAGCTTGAATCAGTTTCTTCTACTTTCATTTTTTTGTCTTTGTTGGCGTTGGAGACGTGGTTTTGCAATCACTCCTGTGTGTCTGTCTGTCTGTGCCGTAACTTTTTTTTTTTGTTTCAACTTTTCTCATCAAAATTTCAACTTGGCTTTATCTATCTATAATTCCAGTAATCTCTGTACGTTTGTACGTTTGTACGTTTGTACGTTTGTTTGTCTGTGACCGCTGTTTCTCGACAACCACGGGTCCGATATACTTTAAACTTGCCAGGTATATTGCTGGGGACCCGAGGATGTGCCTTTTCAAGGTTTGAAATTAATCGGACAAGTACTTACCGAGCTATGGCGATTTAGCCGTTCGCCGTTCGCTTTGGCGTTGCGAATGGACCAAACCATTGCATGTAAATAGAGGGGGGGGTTCTGTGGTCGTTGCGAATGGACCAAACCATTCATGTAAATAGAGGGGGGGGTTCTGTGGTCGTTACTGCCACGTGGTTTCAAAGTTTTTTTTTGCTGTTGTTGTTTGCACGCATGTTTTTTTGCACCCACGTACGGGCACGCCCTAGGATGTTTACACACACACACCCCTACACAAATTTTTTTTTTTTTTTTTTTTTGGCAAGGAACGGGCACCCACGTACGGGCACGTCCTAGCTTATATATAGTACGGGCATGCCCTAGTTATGAGAATGTGGAGAAGACAAATGAATAATATTGTCAAAAGGTTAAAGGTCAGTGTCACATATAATTGTCAATTTTCATACAATTGAACTGAAATTTTAAGAATTTGCAAATTGGGTCACTGAATTGGTTCACCAATCGAAAGCTGAAAGGTAATTTTTTTTGATCAAAAGGTCAAAGGTCAAGTTTGCGTAAAATCGTCCATTTTCATCCGATTGACTTGTAATTTGAGCAGGGTTTGCATGTTGTGTTACTGAAGCATATTGCTTTTGAGGTCAAAAGGTCAAGATCGCTTAAAATCGTCCTTTTTGTATTCTTTTTTAAAACTGTTTTTGTCATGTTTAATGTACGGAAGAAGTCTGAATACAAAGCGGACGTGGACAGGTTTGCATTTGACGATGCTTTTTCGTTTATATTTTTACCTTTTCACTCCACTTGATTTCCCTTCAATATTTCTCTGAGACTGTTTATATTGTTATGGAACTGGGTTTCGGGATTACTACAGGGGATCCTCGGTTCATCCCGGACTACCGGACCTGAGGCCACCGAGCGCGGATAACTAAATTATCCGGAGGGTTGCCAATATCAACTGCGAACTCCAATTAGTCGACCAAATCTCCCAGGGTCCTCCGTCTAATGACCGTTTACCTCGGGGTGATGTGGCTTTATAATTGGGTTTCACGCCCTGAGTGCGTACTGATCTTATGTTAATCAGTTGCAGCCATGCGAAACTGCCAGTACGCACCAGATATCGTATGGAGCAAATTGCTGGGAAATGAAACGCCCGGCTCATGACTAGTATGGACTTTGCTAAACCAATGGAGGAAATGACATGAAATGGGCAGATTGGAAATACAAGTGTATTGGGAGTAATTATTTACAGGGGAGCCAGGAAAGGTACAGTCACGTGAAAAAGTAAGTACACCCCATGTAAAGTTTTGACTTTTTCAACATATTTCAACATATTTCAACATACAGCTATTTGATCTTCATTTCAACAATATTGATAGATAAAGGTGATATAATATAACAAATATCATGAAACATTTACATTTTGTAGTCCATTGTATAATTTAAGTACACATAAATGCAAATTTTGCATGTGGAAAAAGTAATTACACCCCATGAAATGTTATTTTAATATTTTTAACATATGTGGACATATCAATATTTGATCTTCATTTAAACAGTATCTATAGATAAAGTTGATCTAATTGAACAAAAAACAATGAAAAATTGACTTTGCAATAATTTATTCAACAAAAAATTGACAGAGATGCCATTTCCTTCTGTGGAAAAAGTAAGTACACTCTTGACTCTAATAGGTGGTATTGCCCCTTTTGGCAGAAACAACTTCAAGTAGGCATTTCTTATAACTGTCTACCAGTCTCTGACATCGACTGGGAGAAATTTTTGCCCACTCCTCCATGCAGAATTATTTCAGCTGTGCGATGTTTGAGGGGTTTCTTGCATGCACAAAATATGAATGAATGAATTCAGGGAGTAAATAGTTTTAAGGCCATTTTCCCCGCTAGAGCGGGGGTTAGCCTTGCGGGCCCCATGACAATCATGGTTCCCTGTTTGAGGCGATGTTTTTATGGCCGGATGCCCTTCCTGACGCCAACCCTTGGTCGCCTCCTACGATGCGCAGGGATACGGTGTACCTATTCTAAATTGGGGTACTCACCGTGATCATTCATCCCAGCAAGCTGGTACTCAATTTGCCGACCTCGGAAGGATGACAGGCTGAGCACAGCTCGTTTCAAATCCCCCCACAACATCTCGATGGGATTTATATCCGGGCTTTGACTTGGCCATTCCAGAACCCCCCATTTCTTTCTTTTCAGCCGTTCCTTGGTGGATTTACTGGTATGTATTGGGTCATTGTCATGTTGCAAGGTCCACCTTCGGTTCAGCTTCAACTTTCCAACAGATGGCCTCACATTATCCTCAAGCACCCTCTGGTACAATGAAGAATTCATAGTGGATTCTATGATGGTGAGCTGCCCAGGCCCTGATGCAGCAAAGCTGCCCCAAACCATAATATTTCCACCACCATGCTTTACAGTTGGTATCAGGTTCTTGTGGTCAAATGCTGTCTTTGGTTTTCACCAAACATGTCTTCTGGTACTGTGGCCAAATAGCTCTACCTTTGACTCATCTGTCCAGAGCACATTGTTCCAGAAGTGCTGGTCTTTGCTTAGGTGTTCATTGGCAATCTTTAGTCTTGTCCTGATGTTCTTTCTGGACAGCAAAGGTTTCCTCCTGGCACACCTCCCATGTTGATCAAATTTGTGCAGCCTCTTTCTAATGGTGGACTCGTGCACTTTGACATCAACAGTGGCAAGAGCTACCTGTGGGTCCCGTGATGACATTCTGGGGTTTTTAGAGACTTCTTTCAGCATCTTGCGGTCTGCTCTCGGGCTGAACTTGCTGGGGCGGCCTGGCCTGAACAAGTTGGCAGTTGTTTGGAATCTTCTCCACTTGTAGATGATCTTCCAGACAGTCGAATGATTGATTTCAAATTGTTTGGAGATCTTTTTAAATCCCTTCCCAGACTCGTAGGCATCTATAACCTTCTTTTCTGAGGTCCTCAGAGAGCTGTTTTGATCTCGGCATGGTGACGCCGCACACTTCAACAACAAAGAGCAAACCAAACTAAATGTCTCAGGTTTAAATAAGACAGGGTCCTCCAAGATCTTCTCCAACGATGTTCTAATCAGTTGCACCTGAGCTGGTGCACCTGATTCTAATTTTAGGTATTTGAAGTAGTGATAAATGTAGGGGTGTACTTACATTTTCCACATGCGAAATTTGCATTTATGTTTATTTAAATTATACAAATTTTTTTTTTTTTTTTTTTTGTATTTTTTTTGTATACAAGATCGAGGCTCGTGAAAGAGCGAACATTAATCGCACAGAAAGACAAAAACAGACACACAAAACAAATAACATCGGGAGCGGTAGACAAGATGGGGAAAGAGGGGGAAGGACAGAAACACAACATTTGAGAGCAGGGACCGAGAGACATGGAGACATCGAGAGAACTGTGGGAGGGAGAGGGCTTTGGGGGGGGGGGCATGGGAAGGGGGGGGGTGGGAGAGGTATAAAACATATGGACACTGCCAAGACTTCCAGGAAAGAAGTTGGAATTTCAAACAAGGTGGATCTGGGGTGAATTAGTGGGGGTAGAAAAGATCAAGGTTTTGGATGGGGGAAGATAAGAGATGGTGGTGAACAGCTGTTTTGAAGACCTGGAGGGAGGAGTGTGATTGAAGTGAGTGTGGGAGTTTGTTCCAGAGGCGGGAGAAAAGAGGAATGAAAGAGTGAAGGTGAGCAGAGAGCCGAGATTTCGGCAGTTTAACCATCAGAGGGTGGCTGGCAGATCTTGTGCGACCTGTAGGAATATTTGGGGGACAGAGCACAGAGAGAGCTGGGGGAGCAAGGCCGGAGAGGAGTCGGTAGAAGACAGAAAGACCACCTACCTGCCTGCGGTGAGTGAGTGAAAGGCCCTCAGAGATAGCTTCATCGCGGGAGATTCCAATGATTCTGAAAGCTTTGGATTCAACAGCGTGAAGCCGAGCCACAAGTTTGTTTCCCTTGTAACACCTTCAGTGGCTCGTGGACAGGGCCCTGACATGGAGCTCTTCACTTAACATGGGAGCTGACTTGTCTTGCTCTGCATTCATCGCGCGAACGTCCGCAAATAACCTAAATGGCATGACAGGCAAGCAGAGGATCGCTACTGATAACAGGAAGTCATGGGTACCTTTGCGCTCGCTGTTAGCCAGGCTTGAAAGTCGTGGCACAGGGTGTTTGAGCGCCATGTCGTCCCTCATACAATGCAGCTGTTTATGGCAGGTTGAACGTGCAGGCAGGTTTGTGGAGCGTTGCGGTTGTTGAGTGGTGAATGCTGGTGTTGGTAAGATTGTGGTTGAGATGGCGTGGTGGAGCTGGCATGGTTGAGTGGTGGTGATCCATAAAAGCACTATGTTGGTTGTTGGTTCCTGTTGTGGAGGAAGGTGATTGTGGTATGGTGGTGTGGAGATGGTTGGTAGTTTGGCAGTGGTTAGTTGTGGTTGTGGTGGCTGCTGCAGTTTGAAATGGGTGCATATATTTGAATGCGGTTTTGGCACGAATATACAAATGCGGATCCGCTTTGCTGCGCTGCTTCCACGTTGACTCGATGGGTCGATGGGGATAGCACTTTGCTTTTGAAGAAGCTGGAGAGGAGCTGTGAGCAAGGAGCTGGAGAGGAAATCGCTAGCTAATCCCACACTAGATTATAATATGGGAGATATGAAGGAGAATCCCATACTAGATATGAGGGAGGATTATCTGAAACATTTAATTATGAAATAACTAAACTCAGGAAACGACGTTGGGTGTCATTGCCTGCGGAGTGACGGTTTTGCAGAACTGTCACAATATATCATTTTGTTTGATGCGTTGCCTGCATTTGCTTTAAATTTGTGTACTTCCTCATGAGTGCTTGGTGTGGTTGAAAAAAGAAAATCCCGGAGGGCAGTTGTGGTGCAATTTCATGTTTCTGTATAAACATGGATATTGTGTCCAGACTTTGTGGAGCAGTGGAGTAACCTCCGAAATTCCACACTCCTCTACCCCTCCTCATCTTCTTCGTTTTCGCTTTAGTTTTTCTCCAGATGCACCCTGACTTTGCATACGTAATATGTCGATGGCGCGTTACTTTGTCACGTTGTTGTTTATTTTGAACACGTTGTCGAAGCTCCTTTAAGCCGTAGTCATGACGGCAGTGTTGTAGATTTGCAAGAGGCGATGCTTTAAGCTGCTGGCACGTCTTCACTCGCTACGATGTGTTTTCCACCTTCCAGACTTGTATTGAATAATCCATGAGGATTGTCTAGGACTTTCAATGTCATGGATTGATAAGCTAAGGTTTTACAAGGGAGGCTGGACAGGTGGGCAGGATGTCTATAAGGAAGAAATTTGTGTGCTTTGTTGTCACAATTCGTCGGTGTCATAGACGAGAGCTCGAGTTCAGACGGACACGCGTTGCCCGTACTTGTTACCCGAGACACTTGGTGTGTCTACCTCGACACGTTTGTTCGTTTTGTTAGGGTGACAATGACACATATAAATTCTATAAACTCATAATGTAATCTTTAAAACGATCCTCGTGCTTGAAAACATGTATTTTGACACACTGTTTGCATTTCTATCATGTTTTTAGGTGGTAATATGATAAAATGCCAAAATTGCCGCCATTTTGGACGCCATCTTGAATTTCCGCTGAAGCACAAGGGCGATGTCTGGGGACTTTTAGTATGTTATTCAGGACAGCTTTCTGAACATATCCTGAAATTTTCAGCTTTGTTTGAATTTGTTCTGGGTTTCACCTTATTTGGTGCTAATGCTCTTGGACTACACCTTCATGCGCTCTTATTGTTAACCCTCCAATTTTTCTCTCTCCACGTCGTGTCACCACGGTTCTAGCTATTGTACACCGCTCCTTTCCTATGCCATCTCCAGGCATTGCAAATCGTCATTGCCGGGCACCAAAGGGGGCTCGGCAGTGACGCACGCTGAAAGAGAGTACTCAGTTTTCACTCTGGTTTCTTGTTTGTTTGTTTGTTTGTTTGTTTGTTTTCTTGGTTGTCCGGGCGATATCTCAGCCATCCTTCAAGCTAAGAAGCTGAAATTACGGCACAATAGTGAGCAAGTCCTTTGTCAAAAACGGTATTTTTTGTTTTTTGATTAATCAATTAATTGAGGAGTTATTTAATTATTAGCGTTTAATGAAGTACTTATTTAATTAATTAAATTTCATTTCTCTTCTGACCATTAACTCAGGCACCTTTTGAGTTAGGAAGCTGATATTTGGACAAGCCAATGACCAGGTGATTTGGCTGCAAATGATATTTTTCATTTATTAATTAATCAATTAATCGATTAATTATTTAATTATTCGATTAATGACCAAACAATTTTTTTTTTTTAAGTTACAGATTCTGATGAAATAGTGGTAGTTTATGTGTTCTCTGACCAAATTGATTAATAATTTAATTTTTTTATGATTATTATTTATTTATTTTCATTATTAATCATTTATTTATTTTCTTTCTCATTTGGCCAATATCTCAGGCACCGTTTGAGCTGGGAAGCTAATATTTGGACATGAGTGACCAAGTGATGTGGCTATCAAGGATATTTTTGATTTATTGATTAATCATTTAATTGCTTAATTATTTATTGATTAATTGCTTAATTATTTATTGATTAATCAATTAATTATTTAATTTTTTATTAATGACATTTAATAAAATTTCTAAAAGATAGGTCTTCGGATGAAGCACTTCTGGTTTAGTTATGCGATTAGCCAATTGATTAAGAAAATATTTTGTGATAATCTTTTATTGATTTTAATTATACAATTAATCAATCAATTAGCGAACACCTCTTCCTACCAATGCAGTCTCTATGAGGTGCACTGCGGTATTGCCGGGCGCCAGAGGCGCCCCGGCAATGCCGCGCTGTAGGATATTTCATTATTTGGCATGGGGGCGGTGTACTTTGAATGTATGTGTACTTGTTATTAATTAATTTTGACTCGTGCTGAGCTCTTCATGAAACGTGCGCAGTAATTCATTTGGCGCTCACGTCCAATTTCTTCCATGACATTTGAACTCGAGACATTTTCACTTTCTAACCTTCACTTTGTCAGTTTGGACGTTTTTCTTCCTCTTGATCCATGGCCTGTAGGAGTGACGACCTGGTTGAGGTTGACATGTAAAGGACGATGCTGCATTGTGGGTAGAATAAGTCCCAAGGTCGAGACCTGAATGGTTGTGCCGTCGCAGTTGGTGAAATGTGCGAGTACGACCCGATAATCCTGTTTCTCGTATGGAGGCTTTTGATGGCCGGCTCTGCCCTTTAATTTTAATGTGGGGTTGCCGGCTGCCATGTTGCTTCTCTCTCCACTGACTGCTCGTGTGACTTTGAAAAGGCTTGGTCGTTGCGTGCCATCTGAGCACGTACACAGGGAAGGCAGGTACGTAGGTGGGTGGAAATGTGAGCATATTTGACGTGTATTTGCACAACAATGAGGGCCTTTGGAGGGTTACATTCGAAAGGCATCTGGGCCTTTGCCATGTCTTTTCCCCCAAGCAGCACTCGGAGGCTAGGCAAGGACATACACCCATCCCTTGATTTACACAATTTATACGTTCTTGAAAATGGCCTCTAAACGGTGGTTTTATACGTTCTTGAAACTCCGTGTATTGAACAATGTTCTCCTATTGGCTTCCAATATATAATTGGAGATTCATTCCTACGGAAATGGAGATGTTTTTACATCGGTAATTTGGTGTCTGTGTGCACTTCTGCTATCACTTGCGCTTCATGGCCTTGTTGCAGACATCTTGACTCACATTTACTGAATTAAATTGATATATGCCGAGACTAATTATTTAATTTGATTATGAAGTAATTAAATATATATATTTAATTCCTTCACCACGCCCCCAGTGGTGTCTATAATAGAGGACATAGATTTGTACCCCCCCCCATTGGAGGAAAACCCTCTCGTGTTCAGGCTGTTGGTGCTCCTATGGTTGGCAGTGAGTGCCCTGGAAGAGCTAACATTAATCACAAAAGGACAACTGACACATAAAACATGTGATAAAGGGAGCGGGAGACAAGATGGGGAGAGAGAGGGAAGGACACAAGTACAACATTTGAGACCAGGGACATCGGGAGATCTATTGGAGGGAGGGGGCTTAGGGGAAGGAGGCACGGAAAGGTGGGGAGAGGTGGGAGAGGTAGAAAACACATGGACACTGCTAAGACTTCCAGGAAAGAAGTCGGAATTTAAAAAAAGTGGATCTGGGGTGAATTAACAGGGGTAGAAAAAATCAAGGTTTTGGATTTTTTAATTTTTTTAATTTTTTTTTTTTGTTGTATACTGAATCGAGGCTCGTGAAAGAGCTAACATTTATTTCACTAACAAAACAACCAGACAAACAAAATATACAAAAAGAGGGAGCGGAAGACAAGATGGGGAGAGAAGGGGAAGCACACAACCACAACATTTGAGAGCAGGGAGAAGTGTGGGAGGGAGAGGGCTTCGGGGGAGGAGGCGTGGGAAGGGGGGGGGGAGAGGTATAAAACACAAGGGGACCGAAATTAGCGGGGGTAGAAAAGATCAAGGTTTTGGATGGGGGAGGATAAGAGATGGTGGTGAACAGCTGTTTTAAAGACCTGGAGGGTGGAGTGG
The DNA here is from genome assembly GCF_964187855.1 of Myxine glutinosa. Taxonomy (NCBI): domain Eukaryota; kingdom Metazoa; phylum Chordata; class Myxini; order Myxiniformes; family Myxinidae; genus Myxine; species Myxine glutinosa. Next base: position 117,068,606 of record NC_136265.1, read on the forward strand.
GATTGAAGAGAGTGAGGGAGTTTGTTCCAGAGGTGGGAGAAAAGAGGAATGAAGGAGTGAAGGTGAGCAGAAAGTCTTGATTTTGGCAGTTTAACCATAAGAGGGTTGCAGGCAGATCTTGTGCGACCTGCAGGAATATTTGGGGGACAGAGCCCAGAGAGAGCTGGGGGGGGGGGGGGGGCAAGGCCAGAGAGGAGTCGGTAGAAGACGGAAAGACCACCAACCTGCCTGCGGTGAGTGAATGAAAGGCCCTTGGAGTTAGCTTCATCGCGGGAGATTCCAATGATTCTGAACGCTATGGTTTCAACAGCGTGAATACGAGCTAGGTGTGAGGCAGGAGCACCAGACCAGAGGGGAGAGCAGTATTCCATAGAGCTGCGGATGAAAGCCTTGTATGTGGTGAGGAGCTCAGGTGTGCCAAGGAAGGACTTCGCACGACGGAGGATGCCCAGTCGGCGACTGGCTTTGGAGGCCAGATTTGAAATGTGGTTTTCCCAGGAAAGATCAGGGCAAATAGTGAGACCCAAAAGCTTGAGTGACAGAACTTCTTGGAGAGGATTATTTAGAAAGTGGATGGGAGGGTGGTCCAGTCGGTCTTTTCAGAGAGACATCGTAAGAGTGTGAGATTTATCAGGATTGAAAGACATGTTCCATTTGGATGCCCAGTCTGTGAGTTTGTCCAGGTCTGCAGAGAGTGAGGAGGCTGGAGACTGCCGATCTGAGGGATGAGGAATGGAGCGACAGAGAGTAGAGTCGTCAGCAAAGAGATAGAGAGGATTTTCAAGAGAGTCAGAGAGATCATTGATACAAAACAACAACAACATGCATTTTAAAAGGCCATTTTCCCTGCTAGAGCGGGGGTTAGCCTTGCGGTCCCCATGACAATCTTCTCCATTTTGCCCTATTTTCTGCATCTCTCCTTGTTATAACCCCCTTGCCCGCATTTCTTCTTCCACCATCTTTAGCCAAGTCTTTCTCGGTCTTCCCCGTCTTCTACTTCCTTCTACATTCATTTCCATCACTCTTCTCAACCAGTCACTTTCATCCTTCCTCAACACATGACCAAACCATCTCAACCTGTTCCTCTTCACAGCATCAACCACAGGCTCTATTCCCATCATCTTTCGCAATTCATCATTTGTCTTCCTCTCTCTCAACGATACTCCGCACATCCGTCGAACCATTCGCATTTCCACCCTTTCCAACCTTCGTTGCTGCTCTACGTTCATTACCCATGTCTCGCTCCCATAAATCATAACACTTCTCACACATGCAGCATACACCTTTCCCTTCAGCTTCAACGACACTCCCCTCATCGTCAGCACGCCACTCAATTCCCGAAACTTCTTCCATGCACATCTCACTCGAGCAACCGTTGCCGAGTCTGATCCACCTTCTCCATTCAGCATGTCTCCGAGGTAGCAAAATGTTTTCACACCTTCCAGCTTCACACCGTCTCCAAGATCCAACTCAACATTTCCTCCATCTGCAGCTCCCTCTGTGCACACCTTACATTTGAATGTAGCTGCCACACTGGTTAATGACCCTCTCAGACCACTACATTTTTGATGAACCCACTCAGCGCACATTGTACACTGAATGGAGTTCACTCCGACACCCTTCCTACACACAGCACAGGGCCACTTCCCAGTTTTTTCCACCTCACCACATGCTTTACCACTTGCCATCACCTTCGTCTTTCTGATATTCACCTTCAGACCTTTTGTCTCCATACATTCCTTCCACGTGTTCATCTTTTCCTTCAGTCCATCCATACTTTCCGCAATCAACACCAGATCATCTGCATACAACAACTCCCACGGTAAACCCTCCTTTACGTTCTGAGCCAGCACCTCCATCACAGCTACAAATAGTAGTGGACTTAGTACCGACCCCTGATGCACTCCCACCTTCACCTCAAACTCACCACTGTTCCCGTCCTTCGTCCTTACAGCTGCGCGTGCTCTTTTGTACATTGCCATCACTACTCTGATCAACCATTCCTCCACTCCTAACTTCCTCAATGCCCACGTCAATACTTTGCGTGGAACCCGATCGAATGCTTTCTCCAGATCAACAAACCCAAGAAATAACTTCTTCCTCTACTCCATGTACTTCTCCTGCAACTGCCTCACAATGAAAAGCGCGTCTGTCGTTCCTCTTCCTGGCATAAATCCAAACTGCATTTCGTCGATCTTCACTTTCTTCCTTATCCTCCTCTCCAACACCCTTTCCAATACCTTCATTCCATGCTCCAATAACTTTATCGCTCGGTACGAGCCACACTCCAGAGGGTCACCTTTCCCCTTGTATAGAGGGACGAGGGTACTCAATTCCCAAATCCACTGGAATGTGGCCTTCTTTCACCACCAGATTACAGATCTCTGTCATTCTCTTCACACCCCAACTTCCTGCTGCCTTCAACATATCTCCCACAACTCCCGTTGGCCCTCCCGCTTTTCTACCCTTCATTGCTTTTATCGCTTCCTCAACTTCCTTCTCAGTTATCTTCTGTGCCGGTCCTAAAACTGGGTTACTCTCTATGTTGCCATCCCATTCATTCTCTGTATTCAACAGCATTTCCATATATCTTTTCCATCTTCCTTTAATTCCATCTGGGTCGACAACGATTTGTCCCACTTCATCCTTCAAGCAGCTCACCCCCATCACATCACACCTCTCTTTCGCTATCTGCTTTGCAATCCTGAATACCGCTCTCTGACCCTCTTCCGAATCCAAGCGTTCTCTGAACATTTTCCTACATGCCTCCTGCGCCTTTGCTACCTCTTTCTTTGCAGCCTTCCTGGCTGCCTTATAACTTTCATGCTCTGCTGTTTCTGCTCCCGTACCCTTCGCCTTCTGCCACTCCTTGAACTTCTTCCTCTTCTCGTCAATCCTCTTTCCAACTTGATGTTGGAATCAGAGAGATCAACAGAGAGATCATTGATGAAGACCAGAAAAAGCACAGGGCCCAGAACACTACCTTGGGGAACTCCAGCCTGAACAGGAAGAGGAGATGAGAGAAACCCATTCAGGGCCACACGTTGACTATGACCAGAGAGGAAGTCCGCCAGCCATGCGTGGAGATTTCCATGGATACCAAAGGAGAGTTTGGTGAGCAGAGCAGGGTGCCAGACCGTATCGAAGGCATGTGAAATGTCAAGGGAGACAGCTCTAATTTCCTGTTTGGCATTGAGGACCTCCATCCATTGTTGAGAAAGCAGAAGCAGCATGTCCAGAGTAGAGTGACCAGGTCTGAAACCAAATTGATGATCAGAGATCAAGTCGTTGGAGAAGAGGAAAGATTTCATATCTGAAGCAATGATGGATTCCCTGACTTTGCTGATAATTGGGAGAAGGCTGATTGGTCTGTAGTTGCTAGGATCTGTTTTTGCACCTTTTTTGTGCAAAGCGGTGATGTTGCCTGATTTCCAAGCAGATGGCAGATGGCCTTTAGCAAAAGAGAGGGTGAAGAGAACAGAAAGAGGGAGTGAAAGAGCGGAAGAACATGATTTTAGGACCCGTGGGCTGATGCCGTCAGGACCAGTTGCAGAATCAGAGTCGAGGGTTGACTGAAACTTTTCCACCTTGTCAGGAGGAAAGGACACAGAGTCCAGGAGCAGCTGGGTACGACTGGGTACGGTGGGTACAGAGAGGGATGGGTTTGGGACACAAGATTTAGAGGCAAACCCAGAGTTGAGGCATTCAGCTTTTTCACGTGCGGAGTCAGCCGTTAAGCCGTTTGAGGTGAGGGAGGGGATGGAGGGGGAACAAACACCAGAAACAGATTTGACCAGACGCCACCAGGATTTGGAAGAGGGAGACAGATAAGAGAGTTCGGTCTTGAGAACGGTGAGATGTTGTTTCCTGGCTCTCCTGAGGGTGGACACACACTTGTTTCGGGCTTTGTGAAAGGAAATGAGATTTCCTTCCGTTGGATTTGCTTTCCAGGAGACGAAAGCAAGTTGTTTCAGGGCAACAGCCTCACCACAAGATTCCGTGTACCATGGACGGGAGGAAGGGTATGACAACTGAAGACGAGATGGTATAAATCTGTGCATGAGAGAGAGCAATTTACTTTGAAAGAATTCCCAGGATGAGTTGATGTCAGAGGCGGTAGAGATGGGAGACCAGTCCAGATGATTGATGGCTGCTTGAAGAGCAGCTTGGCCTGAGTGAAATGTCAGACTCGTCGACGCTGAGGAGGCTCTCTGAGAATTGTCAGAGAGATGTCCACTTTGACAAGCACATGATCAGATGAGCCGATTGAAGCAGAAGAAGAGCAGCAGACATTTTCAGGGAAGTTAGTCATAACCAAGTCCAGAAGAGAAGATGCTCCGTTGACTGAGATCCGGGTCGGGAAATTGACAGATTGTGTCAGTCCCAGTGAGTCGCAGAAGTCCTTTGCTGAAGAGCCATGGCTGGTGAGAGAGGTACCCACACCCAGCCAACTGGCATGGTGACAATTGAAATCACCACATATGAGGAAGAGAGAGTTGGGATGGGTAGATAGAAGTTGGTCCATATTATCAGACAGCGAGATGTAGATGGAGTCATCACTGTTTGGTGGACGGTACAACACACATATGAACAAAAGGTGGGAGCGAAGGGGAAGCCGTAGCCAAAGGTATTCCTGGGGGTGAGGTGGAGAGAGGGCAGTGGAGGGCGAGTGAGGAAGAGTTTTTTATAAAGATAGCAACCCCACCTCCAGGACGAGGCTCAGGTCTATCATACCGGAGGAGGGAGTAACCTGTGAGAGATACCAAGGCATCAGAGACATCATGAATGAGGAAAGTTTCTGTTAAGCAGATCACATCTGGTTTGTCAGAAGCAACCTTTATGGAGAGATCAGTCAAGTTTGAGTGAAGGCCCCGGATGTTTGAGGTCCATACCGTTAATGAAGAGGAAGGGGGAGCATCGGGTACAGAACAGGGGGGGGGAGGGGTAGGGTAAGATGTGGCAGAGGAGGAAGAGGTAGGGAGAGCTGTTGAAGGTGTGTCAGAGATTTCATAGATTTCAGAATAGCTTGGAGAAAGGGAAGAATGGGGCAGACAAAAGGTTTGATGGAGATTGGGTGAGGCACAGTGAGGTTTTATTTGAGGAGGGGGAAGAGCGAGGCAGAAGGTTGGGGGAGATGAAGGTGAAAGTTGGAAGGGGGAAGAAGCAGGGAGGATGCTTTGAAGAGGAGGGGTGAGAGGGGAGTCTAGGAGGGGAGGAGCGAGGGAGAGTCTTGGAGGGGAGGGGTGCGGGAGGAGTTTAGGAGGGAGGGGAGGGAAGGGGCAAGGGGGGAGATTTGAAAGGGATGGGTGATGGGGAGGATTTGGAGGGAAGGGGGGATGGGGAAGATTTGGAGGGGAGGGGTGAGATTGGATTTTGAAAAGTGTACGATTCATGGGAAACGAACATTTTTTGCAAAATGAGTTTGAGAGCTTCGAGTCAAAAATACGTTTGAGGACGCTGAAGGAGGGGTGGAGTTCTGGAGAGTTTAGGGAATGTAGAAAAGAGGAACTGTAGGAGATGGTATTATTATTATTTTTTGGAATGAATAAATGAGGGAAGTCTTGAGATGGTGGTGAACAGCTGTTTTTAAAACCTGGAGGGAGGAGTGGCATTGAAGAGAGTGAGGGGGTTTGTTCCAGAGGTGGGAGAAAAGGGGAATGAAGGAGTGAAGGTGAGCAGAGAGTCTTGATTTTGGCAGTTTAACCATAAGAGGGTTGCAGGCAGATCTTGTGCGACCTGTAGGAATATTTGGGGGACAGAGCCCAGAGAGAGCTGGGGGAGCAAGGCCGGAGAAGAGTCGGTAGAAGACAGAAAGACCACCAACGTGCCTGCGGTGAGTAAGTGAAAGGCCCTCGGAGTTAGCTTCGTCGCGGGAGATTCCAATGATTCTGAAAGCTTTGGTTTCAACAGCGTGAAGACGAGCTAGGTGTGAGGCAGGAGCACTGGCCCAGAGGGGAGAGCAGTACTCCATTGAGCTGCAGATGAAAGCCTTGTATGTGGTGAGGAGCTCAGGTGTGCCAAGGAAGGACTTCGCACGACGGAGGATGCCCAGTCGGCGACTGGCTTTGGAGGCCAGATTTGGAATGTAGTTTTCCCAGCAAAGATCATGGCAGATAGTGAGACCCAAAAGCTTGAGTCACCAGAGACATTATGTTTTCAGGTTATCCGTCCGACCGTCCGTCCGTGATAAGTTTTCGTTATCGCGATAACTTGAGAACGGCTGAAGGGATCTTAGTCAAACTTTGTGCTGGTATGTATAATGAGGTAAAGATGAACTGATTATATTTTGGGTTCACAATGTCAAAGGGCAAAGTAAGAGATCATGTTTGGTTAAAATCATGCTACCACGATAACTTGTGAACCAGTGATGGGAATCTGACCAAATTTGGTACGCTTATGTAAAATGATGTAAAGATGAACTGATTAGATTTTGGGGTCAAGAGGTCAAAGGTCGAAGTCTGTAATATGTCTAACTTGAGAATGGCTGAAGTGATTTAATTCAAACTTGGTCCAGGTATGTATAATGATGTAAAGATTAACTGATTAGATTTTAGGGGCAAAGGTCAAAGGTCAAAGTCCGTTATACGTCTATAACTTGAGAACGGCTGAAGTGATCTAATTCAAACTTGGTACAGATATGTATAATGATGTAAAGATTAACTGATTAGAATTTGGGGCCAAGAGGTTACAGGTCAGTCTTTTATAGGTCTATAACTTGAGAATGGCTGAAGTGATCTAATTCAAACTTGGTCCAGGTATGTATAACGATATAAAGATTAAATGATTCAATTTTGGGATCCCAAAGTCAAAGGCCAAAGGTCAGAGGTCATGTCAGGTAAAAATGTGATAACTTGTGAACAGTTGAAGGGATTTAAATTAAAACTTGGTGCAGGTATGTATAATGATGTAAACATGAACTGATTAAATTTTGGCGTCAATAAGTCAAAGGTCAGATGTCATGTCGGGTAGAAATGTGATAACTTGAGAACAGCTGAATGGATTTAAATCAAACTTGTTACAAGTATTGTGATGATGTAATAATGTGGGCAGAGGCATATCAGTCGACGTTGTGACGTTGAAGAGTGCCGTTCTGGTTTTTTATAATTTCATTTTATAGATTCATAATTCTGTAACAGCGAATTTTATGCAACCTATGACGAATTAATTCCCTAAACTGTCACATTAAAGGGGAACCCAAATGCTCAGACCACCTCGAATGCTAATCTATCCCTTGATAGCCTACAAAATAGACATGATGTTGAAGAGCAGGGCTCTTGCTTGAGACGGACGAAGTGACGGGCAAGACACAAACTTGTCCGAGAAGATGTTTATTGTAAAAACCAACTCGGGAACTCTGACAAGCCCGTTTATCGGGCTGCATATATATCACAACCAGAAAGCACAACCGAAACCGAAAGCCACGCCTCTCAGGTGAGGCGCGCTTTGGTGGTCACGTGACTGACAGGTGCAAAGGATTATAACCGCACGCGCGTCACGCTTTGGTGGTCACGTGACCGGCAACCCGGCGCCGTGGTTTGCCCGCCGGTTACGTCACCGGCTGGAGCAAGGAGATTCTGTTGTGGGTCTCGCTTGGGGGACCCATGGGTTGCTACACACGCCCCCCCCAGAATGGACTTGATCCAGGAAGGTCAACCTGAGGGAGGCCCGGATGACCCGACCGAACCGACCCCTGGCCAGTCGCGGGGGGGGGGGGGGGGGGGGTCCGGTGTGGTGGCAGGTGGTCAGACGGGGGGTGCAGTGGAAGGGGGGCGGTCGAGGGGCTGGGCAAGTCCTCGGGGGAGGCTGCCGAGGTTCCTCGCGGGCCTCCCAAGGTTGCAGTTCGCGGGTGCAGTGCCGAGAAGGCTCGAGCGGTGCACGCGAAAAGCGGGTGAGCCAACCGAGGGGCTGGGCAAGGCCTCGGGGGAGGCTGCCGAGGTTCCTCACGGGCCTCCCGAGGATGCAGGGTCGGAGAAGTAGTTGCGGTTGTAGTTGTAGTTGTAGTTGCGCGAGGGTGACGAAGCGGCCGTGCCGCTAACGTCAGCGCGCGCGAAGGTGACGAAGCAGCCGTTCCGCCAACGTCAGTGCGCGCGAAGGTGACGAAGCAGCCGTGCCTTCGGAGGGTCTTGGAGTAGGCTCGCCCCTCCGGTCGTAGAGGAGGAGCCGAGCGCGGTGCGCGAACCTCATAGTCATGGCCGTCGTCGTTACCGAAACTCCGGCATGTCGAAACCGCGGTCGAAACTGCGCCCGAAGCCGTGCGGGAGAAGCCGGCGTCACCAGCCTCGGTGGCTTCCCTGGCTAGGGCGCGCTTGCCGTGTCCGTTCGCAGCCCCCGAATCCGTTCGGGGGCAGTCGGGGTCATCAGTCAAGAGCAGGGCTCTTGCTTGAGACGGACGAAGTGACGGGCAAGACACAAACTCGTCCGAGAAGATGTTTATTGTAAAAACCAACTCGGGAACTCTGAAAAGCCCGTTTATCGGGCTGCATATATATCACAACCAGAAAGCACAACCGAAACCGAAAGCCCCGCCTCTCAGGCGAGGCGCGCTTTGGTGGTCACGTGACCGACAGGTGCAAAGGATTATAACCGCACGCGCGGCACGCTTTGGTGGTCACGTGACCGGCCACCCCGGCGCCGTGGCTTGCCCGCCGGTTACGTCACCGGCTGGAGCAAGGAGATTCTGTTGTTGGTCTCGCTTGGGGGACCCATGGGTCGCTACAATGTGTCTTTTTCCAATTTCTGATTGATAAAGTCGGTAATTTTGCCATTAAAAGTCGAAATAATCATGCTTTATGAACCAATTATAACCAAGCATAAAAGCCAAGTAAAAGTCTTATTCTTCTTCTCCATGAATAGCCATGACGTCAAACCAGGAAGTTGACCACCACTTCCATATTGTTTACGGGTTACATCGCGGTACGATTGAACTCAAACGGTGAATAATTTTCGAATTTTATTCATATATGCTGGATCGATGCATCCTTGGTGGTTGGAGTAATACAAACCGAGATGGTTTCATGCTACACCAATGGCCAAAAGATCCGAGGGCCAGAAATTGGATGAGGTTTCTGCGAAATACCCGAGTGTGGACCGGGCCTACAAAATGTTCGCTTTTGTGCTCTGAACATTGTATGGAGCACTGTTATGACGCAAGAGTCATGAATAGATCTTGTGGTTATCTGCCTTGATGGAGAGAGGCTGCCACCCTCACGATTAAATGGAAGAAACAACCGTCGCTCTAATCTACAAGACCATCTCCCCCCTCCGCAATTTCCCATCAACCCTCACCCTTTATAGCTAACAATACCCACGACCACACCACAACTCCCCCATTGGCCATAGCACCACTCCCTCTCCCTCCATGGAGTGCGTGTTAAATGAAAATTTTTACAATTTATTTCAGAAAAAATTACACTTTGCATTTTTTTTCATTTATGCAATTCAATGTTGTAAACTGTAGATATATGCTGTCAGGTCAGTCCGTCGTTCAGTATCCTTCAGTTTTATTGCAGCCCAACATGGATCTACGTTCCTATACATTGAAACGAAATCGATATTGACTTTCTCCTCACAGCAGTGTGCCAAATCAAAAACATCAATTAATTATTCAGGTACTATGTTTCTTGGTGTGGAAGTGCCAACCGTTAGAAGGTCTAATGTTATCAACCAATCAGAATATCGGTGTCCTTCAATCCGTTCCATGCTGTATTATCAACCAACAAGCTTGGTGTTGGCTTAGCGGTTAGGGTGCCGGCTTGGGATCCAAGGATCCTGGGTTCGAATCCCGGTCGATCGCTGAATTAACGCCAGGGGGGTTGACTCAGCCTGTCATCCTTCCGAGGTCGGCAAATTGAGTACCAGCTTGCTGGGATGAATGATCCCGTGTGTACCCCGATTTAGAATAGGTGCACCGTATCCCTGCGCATCGTAAGAGGTGATTAAGGGTTGGCGTCAGGAAGGGCATCCGGCCATAAAAACATTGCCTCAAACAGGGAACCATGATTGTCATGGGGCCCGCAAGGCTCACCCCCGCTCTAGCGGGGAAAATGGCCTTAAAACGATCATTCATTCATTCATTCATTCATTCAAGCAAAAGTGGTTTGATTTATACCAGAACATTGTTCATAGCATTTGCCAGCAGAGCCTGGCCTACGCAATCCGGACAACGTACATCGAGCTCCTGCAGCTCTTACTGCAGTTTATTCCTGCAACTCGCGAATCAGAATGGCAGATGCATCTGGAGTCCTCGCATCATATGATACTGTGGTTTTTCAGTTACGACCATGCTCACTACTGCAGATATCTGCCCACTTGTTTGATGGAAATAGTTCATCTCCCTGTAAGTTACCTGCAGTGCTGAGCGTGCAGCCATCAGCCGCAAGTGTGAAATGATGGCAGGGATTAGCCAAGAGATTGGGAAATGAAAGGACTTGGACATGACTCGCATCAAGAAAGACGATGCTGCCGTTCAGGGAATCGTCTCGACGATTGGTAGTACTGTCAACTCTTTCGGAAATGATAAACCAGATCAGCTGGTAAGCCTGAGCTCAGACACTGTGGCTACTGCTCAAGTCCAGCATGACCTTGTGCAAGCCGTGTCCATCGGTGAGACAGCCGCCACAAACAATATCAAAGAGTGCCTCCTGAAAAAGCCGTCAATGTCTGCAGCACCATGCCAAAGCTGAAGCTGAAAACTATCGACAAAACGTGGTAAGCAGGTGATTATCCAGGATGACAACAATCTTTTTGCCTCCAGGTTAGTTGTTTTGAGTCAGAACAGACAGATCAACCTCTGGGGTGTCCTGAAGTTCCCACTTGGTGCAGTATCATTTCCTCTGGCAAGCTCTGATGGAGGACTTGCAAATACTGACAAATCGACCTGGCTAGCCGCCAGGTCAAATGCAGCTGTGCTGTTTTCAAATCCAATAGTACTGGTGTATTCATCATGGATAGGATGGTTCTAATCTATTTGATCATGTCCGTTCTGCAGGCCTTTGGTGAACTGGCCGATCTTTTACTTTGCATCACGTTGAAGCAGTCGAAGCTGCACAACTCGTGCCGAATTGATTTTGTCTGCGATTGCTACAATGAAATCGGCCACAAAGCCCATGAATGATAGCGCCGAGCTGTGTGTGGCTGTCATCCACTCCACATCCACATCCACATCCACATCCACGGACAAGGTCAGAAAACACCGAGTCAATGGAAAAAGTTTCTGGCGAATGGAGCGAACAAAGAAGGACCGTTTGAATTTATTTTCACGACATGGAAAGAAGAAGCTTCTTTTTCATCAAGGCAAAATTTGTCAGTCTCTATTTTCCATGGACGTAACTGTCATCAGCTGGAAATTGAAGATGGTGCCACCACTGTTACATTAGTGCCTGAACTATGTTGCGATCGTGAGGAAGCCAACACCAGATTTCTTCTGCATGCTAAACACTCGGTTAACCATCACGCGAACGTCATCATCAAGAGTCTCGATTCTGAAGTCGCAATCATCATGCTCGGGCTTTCCTCATTCATCATCACCCAAACTCATCATCAAGAGTCTCGATTCTGAAGTCGCGATCATCATGCTCGGGCTTTCCTCATTCATCATCACTCGAACGTCATCATCAAGTCTCGATTCTGAAGTCACGATCATCATGCTCTGGCTTGCGTCATTCATCGACTAAAGTCACTACTTTGCGACCGGCCTGCGAAACCGTGCATGCATCTTGGATCTAATTGAGATAAGATCAGTGCTTGGTCATGAAGTTTGCGATGCTTTTATAGGATTGTAAATTTTCACCGGTTGCGACTCGACGAGTTCTTTCTGCGGTGAGTGCAAAAGGAAAGAGTTTGAATTAGTATTCGACGACACTACATTCATTGAAGCAAAGTGGCACCGCATTTGAAATGGACAAACAATTGATCCAGCCTCTGGAGGCGTTCTGTCGTTTGTACGGACGAATGGTGGACAGTGTTGATGAGGCCCGGTTGAAAGTGTTTTCTTTGGCTAAGTCAAACGAGCAAAGTTTGCCACCCATAAGTGAGGTCATCCTTCACTGCTGTAGGGCCAGTTATCAGGAGGAGATACACCAGAGGGCCCTTCGGTGTTCGATGGACTGTCCATCACTACAAGGACATGGCTGGGTTGGTGCAGATGGACAACTTCTTAGTAACTTATTCACTTCTTACCCCCCTGCCCCAGATGCATTGCTTCATTCCCTTCATTGCTCCTGTCTCGAGGCTCATTGCAACAGCAACCGGTGCTCCTGTTGCGCTGCCAATTTGACATGTGAGGACTCGGATAATCACAATGAAGCCACACCTACTTGGGCCTGAAGCCACCTGGACAGTTCCGCTGAAGACTGAACCGTCATGCAGATTAAAGAGCTGTTTTCATACTGATGTCTAGTCTTGTCATGTTAAGTACATTTTGATAGAGGTCGTCATGTAAAAGGCTTGGCAATCTGGCCAGAAGATTTAATTGGTAGTCATGTTTTTATACATAATAATACCAGTATTCCTAACCATACTTCCTTCATTGACGAGTGCTTTTGTGGAATGTACATAATTTTATCTCCTCTACAAATGCAGCAACTTCTGTCCAGTTTCTTGATATGATTCATATTGTTACGGGTGATGAGGATGAGGACCCGACTAAGTGTGTTACAGGGTGACTAATGTCCGCGACCCTAGGTTCTATCCCCAACTCGCCGGGCCGAGGCCCGCAAGCTGATCGGTTTTTGGAAGTTTGAACTTTTGGTTTAATGCAAGGAGTAGAGGCTCTCGGGTCTAGATTGCCACACTGGCGGCTCAGGGGAGGCTTGCAACCCGATCCGAAAAATGTCAATCAAACAAAATGAAATACAATCAATTTACTGGAAAAAAAAATGCAAAGCGATACAATAAGCAAATCATACAGTACTAGGGCATTGCCCGTACGTGGGTGCCCGTTCCTTGCCAAAAAAAAAAAAAACGCTACCCGTACGCTCTACCCCGCCCGTACGCCCGTAAACAAAAAAAACAACGCTCTTCGCTTCCGCCCTTCGCTCTGACTGAATTGGGAGAAATAATGCGCATATGAAATCGAGAAATTATTATTTTCTCCGGAAGAAATCGAATTACGAACCGTAACGTAATGGCGGTCAGCTCGTAACGCGCTCAGCTCCGCTCGTTCTCACATCGGCCACGCCTACGCAACAAAGCGTTCTGTGATTGGCTGCCGGACCGGAAGTTCGCAAATCGTCGCAGTTACGATGAATCGTTTTAATTTAATCGCAGTTTGAATTCGTTTTAAAACATAGTTTAACGGCAACATAGTTTTCCAACGTGAAATAAATGAATACGCTCTCAAATGTGCCGTCCGAGGTAGAGTCTGATCGCCACGTTCGGCACACGTGATAGCTCGCTGCTCTCTGATTGGTTGAAGCGTTTTTTGGACATAGCTCGGTAAGTACTTGTCCGATTAATTTAAAACCTTGAAAAGGCACATCCTCGGGTCCCCAGCAATATACCTGGCAAGTTTAAAGTATATCGGACCCGTGGTTGTCGAGAAACAGCGGTCACAGACAAACACACAGACACACAGACACACAGACACACAGACACACAGACACACAGACACACAGAGATTACTGGAATTATAGATAGATGAGGACATAATTAATTAATTAATAATGACAGACTGCATTAACACAGGCCACATACAACTGATACAAAAGGCCGACACAACATCACATACACGGACCCTCTATCTAACCCCAGGGTAAGGAAAGGAAAGCAAACAAGAAAAACAATATTCGCAGGGAATCCATATAAAACGGGATATGAGGATGGGAATGGAATGGGGTTTCAGGCCTGTTTGAAGGGCATTTTCATCGACGCTTGTCAGAATGGGGCTTGGTGGGAACAAGCATGAATGGACTCTGCGATTCACGCTCTGCGATTCCTTTCTCCTTTGATCCTTTTCCCCTCCTCAACCTACTTCATGCAACACAGCAAGTCCTTCAGGAAGTTCATCGAGGTCAACTCCTTTGTATAGCACACACCGAGATTGCTCGCATCATGAAGCACCGATCATCTCCACAGTGACCCACAGACGCGCCTTTTTCCACAGAATATGCTCTTTTCCTTTTTTCCACCTCCTCATGCACACTGAATCCTCATATCGTTCACAGAGATGAAGCCCTTCACACCAACATGCTCAAGCGGTTCACGCCACGAGCAAGGATCCTTTTTTACCGTGCCGCCAAGAGATGCTCTTCTTCTTCTTACTCTTTTCCCGCACCTTCTTGCTGGAAAGAAAAAGGTTTGAATCCTTTCCACAGCTGTTTTTGTGCACCACCACCATCATTCAAAATCCCGTGAAGTGTAAAGGGAGTGGATATGGAATAAACTTTCAGAAAAAGGGGAAAAAAATATGAAAAGGTCCTATTTCGGATCCCACAGCTGATGCAATTTCTTACGCAATACACCTTAAACGACACAAATTGTCTATGCTTACTTTGTAAACTATTGGCATTCCCACAACTATAACATTCTTTTCTTCGTCTCCAAGCATAACATGATGAAAACGTGCTCCATTATTACGTTTTGAAATCGGATTCAATACTGTTAACCACAATGTCAGCCTGGTCTTGGCTTAGCGGTTAGGGTGCCGGCTTGGGATCCTAGGATCCTGGGTTCGAATCCCGATCAATCGCTGAATTAACGCCAGCGGGGTTGACTCAGCCTGTCATCCTTCCGAGGTCGGCAAATTGAGTACCAGCTTGCTGGGATGAATGATCCCGGTGTGTACTCCGATTTAGAATAGGGACACCGTATCCCTGCGCATCGTAAGAGGCGACCAAGGGTTGGCGTCAGGAAGGGCATCCGGCCATAAAAACATTGCTTCAAACAGCAATGCTCTGGCGTCATGGGGCCTGCAAGGCTAACCCCTGCTCTGGTGGGGAAAATGGCCTTAAAACGTTCATTCATTCATTTACTGTTAACCACATTAAATATCGTACATCCGACATGGACATTGCATCTTTAACGGTCTTTGCGCCCTCTGTTCCGTCGCAGTATCCTTAAGAGGACTTCCACACAGGTCCTACCCTCTCGGGAAAGCAGCCATGGTAACTGGATTAATGCCTCATCCTAGAGTGCTATCGTCCTGGAGTCGGCTTCTCTCTCCGTAACATCTCGGAACCGCCCCAGATATAGAATAATTCACGGTCACCTGTAGCAGTTCCCACTTGGCCACCTTGGAAAGAGGGTCACCTATATGTATAGAAATATACAGTCACGTGAAAAAGTAAGTACACCCCATGTAAAGTTTTGACTTTTTCAACATATTTCAACATACAGCTATTTGATCTTCATTTCAACAATATTGATAGATAAAGGTGATATAATATAACAAATATCATGAAACATCTACATTTTGCAGTCCATTGTATAATTATAATAAACATAAATGCAAATTTCGCACGTGGAAAAAGTAATTACACCCCATTAAATGTTTTAAAAAAATCTTTTTAACATATGTGGACATATCAATATTTGATCTTCATTTAAACAGTATCTATAGATAAAGGTGATCTAATTGAACAAAAAACAATGAAAAGTTGACTTTGCAATAATGTATTCAACAAAAAATTGACAGAGATGCCATTTCCTTCTGTCGAAAAAGGAAGTACATCCTTGGCTCTAGTAGGTGGCATTGCCCCCTTTGGCAGAAACAACCTCAAGTAGGCATTTCTTATAACTGTCTACCACTCTCTGACATCGACTGGGAGAAATTTTTGCCCACTCCTCCATGCAGAATTCTTTCAGCTGTGCGATGTTTGAGGGGTTTCTTGCATGCACAGTTCGTTTCAAATCCCCCCACATCTCGATGGGATTTAGATCCGGGCTTTGACTTGGCCATTCCAGAACCCTCCATTTCTTTCTTTTCAGCCATTCCTTGGTGGATTTACTGGTATGTTTTGGGTCATTGTCATGTTGCAAGGTCCACCTTCGTTGAGCTTCAACTCTCTGACAGATGGCCTCACATTATCCTCAAGCACCCTCTGGTACAATGAAGAATTCATGGTGGATTCTATGATGGTGAGCTGCCCATTCCCTGATGCAGCAAAGCTGCCCCAAACCATAATATTTCCACCACCATGCTTTTCAGTTGGTATCAGGTTCTTGTGGTCAAATGCTGTCTTTGGTTTTTGCCAAACATGTCTTCTGGTACTGTGGCCAAATAGCTCTACCTTTGACTCATCTGTCCAGAGCATGTTGTTCCAAAAGTGCTGGTCTTTGCCTAGGTGTTCATTGGCAAACTTTAGTCTTGCCCTGATGTTCTTTCTGGACAGCAAAGGTTTCCCCCTGGCACACCTCCCATGTAGATCAAATTTGTGCAGCCTCTTTCTAATGGTAGACTCGTGCACTTTGACTTCAACAGTGGCAAGAGCTACCTGTAGGTCCTGTGATGACATTCTGGGGTTCTTAGAGACTTCTTTCAGCATCTTGTGTTCTGCTCTGAGGCTGAACCTGCTGGGGCGGCCTGGCCTGAACAAGTTGGCAGTTGTTTGAAATCTTCTCCACTTGTAGATGATCTTCCGGACAGTCTGATTTCAAATTGTTTGGAGATCTTTTTAAATCCCTTCCCAGACTCGTAGGCATCTATAACCTTCTTTCTGAAGGCCTCAGAGAGCTCTTTTGATCTAGGCATGGTGACGCCGCACACTTCAACAACAAAGAGCAAACCAAACTAAATGTCTGAGGTTTAAATAAGACAGGTTCCTCCAAGATCCTCTCTGACAATGTTCTAATCATTTGCACCTGAGCTGGTGCACATGATTCTAATTTTAGGTATTTGAAGTAGTGATAAATGTAAGGGTGTACTTACTTTTTCCACATACGAAATTTGCATTTATGTTTATTTAAATTATACAATGGACTACAAAATGTAAATGTTTCATGATATCTGTTATATTATATCACCTTTATCTATCAATATTGTTGAAATGAAGATCAAATAGCTGTATGTTGAAATATGTTGAAAAAGTCAAAACTTTACATGGGATGTACTTACTTTTTCACTTGACTGTATATATATATATATATATATATATATATATATATATATATATATATATATATATCGTGTTTTGCCCTCAATGCCCTCTTGACTTTCCGGCCTTGCTCCCCCTGCTCTGTCTGTCTGTCTGCCCTCAAATCTCAATGATGAAGAATCACTTAAAATTTAAATAATTATCTGATCCGAATCCATGTTCTGATTTTCACCAAAATCGAATCTATTCGTCCTTGTCACACACACAACCTGTCCACCAAGTTTCGTCTGAATCTGTCCACAACGTTTTGACATCGTGCTATATGGAATTTTTCTCCCCATTTTTCAATGGTGAAGAATCGCTTTTTAAAATCTCAGATCCGGATTCGGAGCTTCACCAAAATCTAATGATTTTGTCCATGTCATACATCCAACCTCTCCACCAAATTTCGTCTGAAACCATCCACAACTTTTTGAGATATCCTGTTAACAGACCAACAAACAAACAGATAGGTGGAAACATAACCTCCATCCACCTTCGGTGGTGCAGGTAATAAACAAAGATACTCGTCCATTTGTAACTTTGCGTCGGTGTCTGTGCAGGTAAGGCTGTAGGCGTAGGGAATCATTCTCCCAGCCCTTGTGGGGGCATTTTGAGGCCACCTCGTTCCCCGGTGCTGGAGTTGAGCGCTCCGTCGTTTGTGGTTGATCCGTCTGCTCTCCGACCGAGGTTATGGTTTTTGAAGGATCCAGTGCCTTCCTGGAAATCGTTCCTCAAGCAAGGTTCTCTGTGCCGCAATTGTCCGAAGGTCTCGCTGCGATACTATTCTTCGGTCCATCTTCCGAAGGTCTCGCTGCGATACTGTTGTTCGGTCCATCATCCGAAGGTCTCGCTGCGATACTGTTCTTTGTTCCATCATCCGAAGGTCTCGCTGCGATACTGTTCTTCGTTCCATCATCCGACGGTCTCGCTGCGATACTGTTCTTCGGTCCATCATCCGAAGGTCTCGCTGCGATACTGTTGTCCATCATTCGAAAGTCTCGCTGCGATACTGTTCTTTGGTCCATAATCCAAAGGTTTCGCTGCGATACTGTTTGGTCCATCTTCCGAAGGTCTCGCTGCGATACTGTTCTTCGGTCCATCATCCAAAGGTCTCGCTGCGATACTGTTCGGTCCATCTTCCGATGGTCTTGCTGCGATACTGTTCTTCGGTCCATCATTCGAAGGTCTCGCTGCGATACTGTTCTTTGTTCCATCATCTGAAGGTCTCGCTGCGATACTGTTCTTCGTTCCATCATCCGACGGTCTCGCTGCGATACTGTTCTTCAGTCCATCATCCGAAGGTCTCGCTGCGATACTGTTCTTCAGTCCATCATTCGAAAGTCTCGCTGCGATACTGTTCTTTGGTCCATAATCCAAAGGTTTCGCTGCGATAGTTTGGTCCATCTTCCAAAGGTCTCGCTGCGATACTGTTCTTCGGTCCATCATCCAAAGGTCTCGCTGCGATACTGTTCGGTCCATCTTCCGATGGTCTTGCTGCGATACTGTTCTTCGGTCCATCATCCGAAGGTCTCGCTGCGATACTGTTTGGTCCATCTTCCGAAGGTCTCGCTGCGATACTGTTCTTCGGTCCATCATCCGAAGGTCTCACTGCGATACTGTTTGGTCCATCATCCGAAGGTCTCGCTGCGATACTGTTCGGTCCATCATCCGAAGGTCTCGCTGCGATACTGTTCTTCGGTCCATCATCCAAAGGTCTCGCTGCGATACTGTTCTTCGGTCCATCATCCAAAGGTCTTGCTGTGATACTGTTCGGTCCATCATCCGAAGGTCTCACTGCGATACTGTTCTTCGCTCCATCATCCGAAGGTCTCGCTGCGATACTGTTCGGTCCATCATCTGAAGGTCTCGCTGCGATACTGCTCGGTCCATCTTCCGATGGTCTAGCTGCGATGCTGTTCTTTGGTCCATAATCTGAAGGTCTCGCTGCGATACTGTTCGGTCCATCTTGAACCTGTGCTGTCCTGACTTAAAGCTTTGAATCGTGGAATCCAAGATTGATGCTGAGGTTACATCAGGGAAGGAAGAGCACATCGATGTTTCTGAGCCGTTCAGAAAGCCCAGACAAAGGGTTAACGATTATTTTTCAGCGGGTTCAGGCTAAGTGGCGTTCCCGTTAAGCGGACGGTGTTGTCACCGTGTCGAGCTGCTCAGAAATGTCATGGATTCCCTCGCGGTGTCCATGTGCTTGCGCTCCGTGCCAAAACGCATCATTGATTCTCTGTCGTTTACACTCCCCATTACTCTGTCTGAAAGTAAAATCAAATTAAAAAACGTTTTCCTGTAATGATAATGATTAAAGTGGGGAATATTTTTCATAATCCCCTCCCCTTCCCCCCCCCCCCCCCCACCCCCCCAACTCCATTTCTCCCTCTCAGATACACCAGATTGCACTTCATCAGAAATGCAATTGGCATTTCCATCATTTCCATGTATCCTCCATTTATAATCAAATTGAATTTTGTTTCATGCCCTGGTATTTCCATGGTGACGCGAAATGAACAAGGGATGGTTTGCCATTGTTTTCCCAATTGCAGTATTCCTGGTGGGAATCTGGCCAAGGGCCCAACGAAGATCCAGTATTCCTTGTGAAAGACACCATGGATGGTGGTGGACGTCTTCGATGTCTACCAGCTGCAGACCTTTTTGGAAAATGGGTCGCCAGGTTAAAAGGGTCTGCGTAGTCTGATCGGGAAGGAAGAGTCGGGAATCGAACTCGGACACCAGGTAGCACCAAGGTGAGTCTTTCTCTGAGCTATCTTTGCCGACTGTACCGCATCATATACGTACGTGGCCAAACACCTCTAAATAGTGTTCTCTTACCCTCTAACTGTTGTGTCTGAGCCATGTGAGGTGATCGACAAGTTTGTGGCCTGAAATAGTCATCGACTTGTCTGCAAATGGTCTTTTTTATTCAAAAAAGAAACAGTGTCACAAGTGCAAAGGTTTAACCTGAGATTCACGTATTCAACCCTGTCTGTCTGTCTGTCTGTCTGTGAGCAGGATATCTCAAAAGGTTATGGACGGATTATGACAAAACTAGGTGGATGAGGTTTGGTAAGGCGACAAGAACAAGTGGATTCGATTTGGGTTCAGGTCTGGATCCAGATCCGGTCTACGAGTCGATTGCAAAACCTGAACTGTTCACCTGGCGGAGGTGTGCCCTCTCCCGAGTTCTCCTTGAAATAGTTAAAATACCGGTTTCTGATTGTGAAGCTTCATCGCCAAGATGGTCGCGATCACAAGGAAGGGCCGGGGTTTATCTCCTGGTAACTTTGCTACTTTGACTTTTGTTAACCACATTATGCTCCACCTTTCCCACCCAACCAACTATACCTGTTTTGGATTCTGTTTGATTTCCCCATCCATTGCAGCCACTGCCTTGTACATCCTGTGAGGTCACGCTATCGACGGTCTTCATTCTTGGTGGCGTTTTCGCCTCGGCGATCTCTCTCTTTGTGGATCTAGTCCAGGAATGCCAAATCCAACACAGGAAATAAGTTGCACAAAACCAAGGAAGGCCAAACGGTGTAAACGATGAGCTCAGAGGGATTTCAAATCTCCGAACACGACTTAGCTTTTACTCCAACAACGTAGGGTAACTTTATCAACCATTGGCTTTCCACTCGGCATCAATGGTTACAGTACTTGTGATCCAAACCCAGTCCTTTTACATGACAGGTATAACGATTTATTACTTTATTTTTTACATTGCCAAACTTGTTTGGTTTAAAAACAGGATGTCGGTTCATGGAAGATTCACAACCGTAATGATTTATAACCAGTTTTATAACATTGTGGATGTCACGTGGGTCCTGTAAGTTACCAGGTTAGCACACTATGTGATGTGGTGGGTCCTGTAAGTTACCAGGTTAGCACACTATGTGATGTGGTGGGTCCTGTAAGTTACCAGGTTAGCACACTATGTGACATGGTGTGTCCTGTAAGTTACCAGGTTAGCACTCTATGTGACATGGTGTGTCCTGTAAGTTACCAGATTAGCACACTATGTGACATGGTGTGTCCTGTAAGTTACCAGGTTAGCACTCTATGTGACATGGTGTGTCCTGTAAGTTACCAGATTAGCACACTATGCGATGTGGTGTGTCCTGTAAGTTACCAGGTTAGCACACTGTGACATGGTGTGTCCTGTAAGTTACCAGGTTAGCACACTCTGTGACATGGTGTGTCCTGTAAGTTACCAAGTTAGCACACTATGTGATGTGGTGGGTCCTGTAAGTTACCAGATTAGCACACTATGTGACATGGTGTGTCCTGCAAGTTACCAGGTTAGCACACACTGACATGGTGTGTCCTGTAAGTTACCAGATTAGCACACTATGTGACATGGTGTGTCCTGTAAGTTACCAGGTTATCACACAATGTGACATAGTGAGTCCTGTAATTTACTTGGGTGATGCACAGTGTAGCGTGGTGAATCATGTAATTTACCTGGCTGATGCTCAGTGTGGCGTTGTGAGTCCTGTAATTTACCTGGCTGATGCACAGTGTGGTGTGGTGAATCCTGTAATTTTTCCTGGCTGATATTCAGTGTGACGTAGTGAGTTCTGTAATTTACCTGGGTGATGCACAGTGTGGCGTGTTGAATCCTGCAATTTACCTGGGTGATGCTCAGTGTGGCGTGGTGAATCCTGCAATTTACCTGGCTGATACTCAGTGTGACGTAGTGAGTACTGTAATTTACCTGGTTGATACACAGTGTGGCGTGGTGAATCCTGTAATTTACCTGGCTGATATTCAGTGTGACATAGTGAGTCCTGTAATTTACTTGGGTGATGCACAGTGTAGTGTGGTGAATCGTGTAATTTACCTAGCTGATGCTCAGTGTGACATAGTGAGTCCTGTAATTTACTTGGGTGATGCACAGTGTAGTGTGGTGAATCGTGTAATTTATCTGGCTGATACTCAGTGTGACATAGTGAGTCCTGTAATTTACTTGGGTGATGCACAGTGTAGCGTGGTGAATCCTGTAATTTACCTGGCTGATACTCAGTGTGACATAGTGAGTCCTGTAATTTACTTGGGTGATGCACAGTGTAGCGTGGTGAATCCTGTAATTTACCTGGCTGATGCTCAGTGTGGCATGGTGAATCCTGCAATTTACCTGGCTGATACTCAGTGTGACATAGTGAGTACTGTAATTTACGTGGGTGATGCACAGTGTGGCATGGTGAATCCTGCAATTTACCTGGCTGATGCACAGTGTGGCATGGTGAATCCTGCAATTTACCTCGCTGATGCACAG
Organism: Myxine glutinosa; assembly: GCF_964187855.1. Taxonomy (NCBI): domain Eukaryota; kingdom Metazoa; phylum Chordata; class Myxini; order Myxiniformes; family Myxinidae; genus Myxine; species Myxine glutinosa. The sequence goes on from NC_136265.1 coordinate 117,090,962, forward strand.
TGTGGCGTGGTGAATCCTGCAATTTACCTGGCTGATGCACAGTGTGGCGTGGTGAATCCTGCAATTTACCTGGCTGATGCACAGTGTGGTGTGGTGAATCCTGCAATTTACCTGGCTGATGCTCTGTGTGATGTGCTGAGTTATGTAATTTACCTGGCTGATGCTCTGTATGATGTGCTGAGTTATGTAATTTACCTGGCTGATGCTCCACGTGATGTGCTGAGTTATGTAACTTACCTGGCTGATGCTCTGTGTGATGTGCTGAGTTATGTAATTTACCTGGCTGATGCTAGGTGTGATGTGCTGAGTTATGTAATTTACCTGGCTGATGCTCTGCATGATGTGCTGAGTTATGTAATTTACCTGGCTGATGCTCTGTGTGATGTGCTGAGTTATGTAATTTACCTGGCTGATGCTCTGTGTGATGTGTTAAGTTATGTAATTTACCTGGCTGATGCTCTGTGTGATGTGCTGAGTTATGTAATTTACCTGGCTGATGCTCTGTGTGATGTGCTGAGTTATGTAATTTACCTGGCTGATGCTCTGTGTGATGTGCTGAGTTATGTAATTTACCTGTCTGATGCTCTGTATGATGTGCTGAGTTATGTAATTTACCTGGCTGATGCTCCACGTGATGTGCTGAGTTATGTAACTTACCTGGCTGATGCTCTGTGTGATGTGCTGAGTTATGTAATTTACCTGGCTGATGCTCTGTGTGATGTGCTGAGTTATGTAATTTACCTGGCTGATGCTCTGCATGATGTGCTGAGTTATGTAATTTACCTGGCTGATGCTCTGTGTGATGTGCTGAGTTATGTAATTTACCTGTCTGATGCTCTGCGTGATGTGCTGAGTTATGTAATTTACCTGGCTGATGCTCTGCGTGATGTGCTGAGTTATGTAATTTACCTGGCTAGTGTTTGAGTAGACTTTAAATAAGAAGCATCAGCCCACGGGTCCTAAAATCCTGTTCTTCCGCTCTTTCACTCCCCCTCTTTGTTCTCTTCACCCTCTCTTTTGCTCAAGGTCATCTGCCATCTGCTTGGAAATCTGCCAACATCACCCTTTGCACAACAAAGTTGCAAAAACAGATCCCAGCAACTACAGACCAATCAGCCTTCTCCCAATTATCAGCAAAGTCATGGAATCCATCATTGCTTCAGATATGAAATCTTTCCTCTTCTCCAATGGCTTGATCTCTGATCATCAATTTGGTTTCAGACCTGGTCACTCTACTCTGGACATGCTGCTTCTGCTTTCTCAACAATGGATGGAGGTCCTCAACGCCAAACAGGAAATTAGAGCTGTCTCCCTTGACATTTCACGTGCCTTCGATACGGTCTGGCACCCCGCTCTGCTCACCAAACTCTCCTCTTTTGGTATCCATGGAAATCTCCACGCATGGCTGGTGGACCTCCTCTCTAGTCGTAGTCAACGTGTGGCCCTGAATGGGTTTCTCTCATCTCCTCTTCCTGTTCAGGCTGGAGTTCCCCAAGGCAGTGTTCTGGGCCCTGTGCTTTTTCTGGTCTTCATCAATGATCTCTCTGACTCTCTTGAAAATCCTCTCGATCTCTTTGCTGATGACTCCACTCGCTGCCGCTCCATTCCTCATCCCTCAGATCGGCAGTCTGCAGCCTCCTCACTCTCTGCAGACCTGGACAAAATCACAGACTGGGCAAACAAATGGAACATGTCTTTCAATCCTGACAAATCTCGCACTCTTACGATGTCTCTCCGAAAAGACCGACTGGACAACCCTCCCATCCACTTTCTGAATAATCCTCTCCAAGAAGTTCTGTCACTCAAGCTTTTGGGTCTCACTATCTGCCATGATCTTTCCTGGGAAAACCACATTTCAAATCTGGCCTCCAAAGCCAGTCGCCGACTGGGCATCCTCCGTCGTGCGAAGTCCTTCCTTGGCACACCTGAGCTCCTCACCACATACAAGGCTTTCATCCGCAGCTCAATGGAATACTGCTCTCCCCTCTGGGCTGGTGCTCCTGCCTCACACCGAGCTCGTCTTCACGCTGTTGAAACCAAAGCATTCAGAATCATTGGAATCTCCCGCGATGAAGCTAACTCCAAGGGCCTCTCACTCACTCACCGCAGGCATGTTGGTGGTCTTTCCGTCTTCTACCGACTCCTCTCTGGCCTTGCCCCCCCCCCCCCCCCAGCCCTCTCTGGGCTCTGTCCCACAAATATTCCTACAGGTCGCACAAGATCTGCCTGCAACCCTCTTATGGTTAAACTGCCAAAATCAAGGCTCTCTGCTCACCTTCACTCCTTCATTCCTCTTTTCTCCCGCCTCTGGAACAAACTCCCTCACTCTCTTCAATCCCACTCCACCCTCCAGGTCTTTAAAACAGCTGTTCACCACCATCTCTTATCTTCCCCAATCCAAAACCTTGATCTTTTCTACCCCCGCTAATTTCACCCCAATTCCACTTTTTTGATATACCAACTTCTGTCCTGGAAGTCCTTAGTGTCCTTGTATTTTATACTTCTCCCACCCCCTTCCCACGCCTCCTCCCCCAAAACTCTCTCCCTCCCACACATCTCCCTGCTCTCAAATGTTGTGTGTTCTCAAGTGTTTGTGTGCTTCCCCTTCTCTCCCCATCTTGTCTTGCGCTCCCTCTTTTTATATATTTTGTTTGTCTTGTTGATTTGTTTGTGAAGTAAATGTCAGCTCTTTCACGAGCCTCGATTCAGTATACAAAAAAAGCGGATCCAGAACACGTATTTTTATTTTGTGAACATTTAACATCCGTGACCGAGTGGGAATTTGGGGCCTGCACTGGTGGGAGTGGTGGTGGTGGTGGGTGGTGGGAGTCAGGGTTGTTAATAAGCGTTGCTCGGTATGAGCGTGAAATGAATCATGTTTGGGAATAATGCAAGATTTGGAATAACATGGCACGAGCTGCGGCCTTCGGGACCTTTATCCAGGTGTGCTATTTTTGGGGCTGCTCTCTGGAGGTGAAGCATGACTAACGGCACCTTCCCTCGTGTACATGTGCTCTCCTTTGTGTATATCATGCGGTCCTTGTGCATCGTTCGCTTGCACCTGCTCAACCAACACGTTGGGTACAAATTCTAATTACTGGGGTTCTGAACGGCTACCTGTGATTCATACCTTGTCATGACATCATTTCCAATGGAACCTAACTAGCTCCAGGAAGTGTATGATGTTATGTGAGGGATCAGATCATTATTTTTGTAACGAGTTCATTAAGGTAATGTATCATGTTTCATAGTTTTATTACATTATCATGCATTACCTGCATCCACCTTTGGTGGCGGAGGTAATGAAAACGTGAGGGGATCAGTCATGTGATCTGAGATACAGGTTGGTATTTCGATTTAGATTGATTAATCACACCATAGACACAAAGGCCTCATAAATGCCCAATAGTCATGATGTCTAATAATACAGGTGTGTCTGTCTGTCTGTCCGTACCTGAACTACCCTCTCTGTTTTGGGGCTAGGCCCACCAAACGTTCTGCGCTACCTTTTGGGGTCCCAGCGCGTGTGTTCAGGTGGGTGAGCGTTTTCATACCTTTTCTCAATGTTTTTTGTCGTCGTTCTGGGCTGCCACTATTGTGTGCAACAGGTACCTCGCTCGTGATGTCCAAAAGCATCGAAATCCCATTCGGAGCATTGTGCTTACCTGGCTTCCTTGTTAACCTGGATTGTTTGAGGGAAGCATCCATAGATCTGCACCAATTGACAATTCCATCACGTTCCTGATGATGGATGTGAGGCTGACAGGTCTGGCATTAACATAGTCACCGCTAGGTGTCCTGTTTACCAATGTAACCTGTTTACCAATGTAACCTGTATAAAATTTTTTAAAAACCACCTTTAGAGGACATTTTTTCCCCGCAAGCGGGGGTTGGCCTTTTTCGGGAACTGTGGTTGTTGTTGTTTTTCGGTCCCCTTTTTGAAGCAATGTTTTACGGCCGGATGCCCTTCCTGACGCCAACCATTTTTGCCGCCTTCAACGACAAACAGGGAATTACCAGTGAACTGGTACTCAATTAGCCGACCTCGGAAGGATGACAGGCTGAGTCAACCCCCCTGGTGTTAATTCAGCGATTGACCGGGATTCGAACCCAGGATCCTAGGATCCTAAGCCGGCACCCTAGCCGCTAGCCCAACACCCTAGCCGCCACCCTGTTTACCAACCTGTATAACCAATGTAATCTGTTTACCAATGTAACCTGTTTACCAACATAATGTAACCTGTTTACCAATGTAATGTAACCTGTTTACCAATGTAACCTGTTTACCAATGTAACCTGTTTACCAAGATAATGTAACCTCTTTACCAATGTAACCTGTTTACCAATGCAACGTAACCTGTTTACCAATGTAATGTAACCTGTTTACCAATGTAACCTGTTTACCAATGTAACCTGTTTACCAATGTAATGTAACCTGTTTACCAATGTAATGTAACCTGTTTACCAATGTAACCTGTTTACCAATGTAATGTAACCTGTTTACCAATGTAACCTGTTTACCAATGTAACCTGTTTACCAATGTAATGCAACCTATTTACCAATGTAATGTAACCTGTTTACCAATGTAATGTAACCTGTTTACCAATGTAACCTGTTTACCAATGTAATGTAACCTGTTTACCAATGTAACCTATTTACCAATGTAATGTCACCTGTTTACCAATGTAATGTCACCTGTTTACCAATGTAATGTAACCTATTTACCAATGTAATGTAACCTGTTTACCAATGTAATGTACCCTGTTTACCAATGTAATGTACCCTGTTTACCAATTTAATGTCACCTGTTTGCCAATGTAATGTAACCTGTTTACCAATGTAATGTAATCTGTTTTGTAATGTAACCTATTTACCAATGTAATGTAACCTGTTTACCAATGTAATGTAACCTGTTTACCAATGTAACCTATTTACCAATGTAATGTAACCTGTTTACCAATGTAATGTAACCTGTTTACCAATGTAATGTAACCTATTTACCAATGTAACCTGTTTACCAATGTAATGTAACCTATTTACCAATGTAATGTAACCTGTTTACCAATGTAATGTAACCTGTTTACCAATGTAATGTAACCTGTTTACCAATGTAATGTAACCTGTTTACCAATGTAACCTGTTTACCAATGTAATGTAACCTGTTTACCAATGTAATGTAACCTGTTTACCAATGTTATGTAACCTGTTTGCCAATGTAATGTCACCTGTTTACCAATGTAATGTAACCTGTTTACCAATGTAATGTAACCTGTTTGCCAAGGTAACCTGTTTCCATGCAGTCTGTGGCCTGCAGGGAAGGACCTATTGAATGATACACCTGGAGGAAAAAAGAAAGAAAAATAACCACCTTTCGAGGCCATTTTCCACCGCAGAGCAGGGGTTGGCGTTTTTCGGGCACCGTGGTCCCCTTTTTGAAGCAATGTTTTTTGGCCGGATGCCCTTCCTGCCGCCAACCCTGTTAGTCGCCTCTTAGGACACACAGGGAATTACCAGTGAACTGGTTCTCAATTTGCCGACTTCAGAGGGATGACAGGCTGAGTAAACCCCCCTTACATTAATTCAGCGATCGACCGGGATTCGAACCCAGGATCCTAGGATCCCAAGCCGGCACCCTAACCGCTAAGATCCTTGGATCCCAAGCCGGCACCCTAACCGCTAAGATCCTAAGATCCCAACACCGGCACCCAAACCGCTAAGATCCGAGGATCCCAAGCTGGCACCCTAACCTGCTAAGATCCTAGGATCCCAAACCAGCACCCTAACCGCTAAGATCCTAGGATCCCAAGCTGGCACCCCAACTCGCTAAGATCCTAGGATCCCAAACCGGCACCCTAACCGCTAAGATCCTAAGATCCCAACACCGGCACCCTAACCGCTAAGATCCTAGGATCCCAAGCCGGCACCCTAACCGCTAAGATCCTTGGATCCCAAGCCGGCACCCTAACCGATAAGATCCTCGGATCCCAAACCGGCACCCTAACCGCTAAGATCCTCGGATCCCAAGCCGGCACCCTAACCGCTAAGATCCTCGGATCCCAAACCGGCACCCTAACCGCTAAGATCCTCGGATCCCAAACCAGCACCCTAACCGCTAAGATCGTAGGATCCCAAACCGGCACCCTAACCGCTAAGATCCTCGGATCCCAAGCCGGCACTCTAACCGCTAAGCCAACACCGGCACCCTAACCTGGAGGGTTGTCTGTTTAATCAATACTCGGCATCCAAGCAGGTATGCTTTATTAATTAGCGATTTTTCATTTGCAGGTGCTTTGTCCGTATTTGCTTTTCATGGAAACGCTCATTTTAAACTGTTTTAAGCCACGTCAATTAAAAAGAAACATCCTGGTTACCTGTTCTGCTGCTTTTATTCTCAATGTTTACCCGCAGTGTATCTTAATCCTGTTGTGTCGCGAAGAACAACAGGGTTGAGAATGATACCGAAGCCCCCAAACCAGAAATTGTTCGACCCATGAAAATGATCACTTGAAGGTGTTTGTTACGAAGATCTCACACCTGTCGAGCCAAACAAGCTGACCTCCATGCGAGTCGTTAAGTCTTAACCTCAGTGCACCAGACGAGGTCTATTCACCCAAATGGTTTCACTGTCGTACTATGTGGTACACCTGACTATGTGGTACAAGCCTGATGGTCCTTACTTTGAGGATTTCCCATCCTCGTCACTTTCTCTGGCATAAGCATCTTCTGCTGTGTCCACCTGTGGGTTGGCAAACGGTACAGAGAGTCCCTTGAGCTTCTGGGTTGTTCGCTGATCTGAACCGAGGCCCAGAGTCCAGGTAGTCTACAATAGGCTTTGCTTTGTTATGTGTTTGTGTTCATGATGACGAGTTGTTTTAATACCTGTAACATATTGTTATGTCAGTGGGGTAGCAATATGTAGAGCCAGATAGATCTGTGTAGGTAACGTGCTTCGTCTGTCGCGGTAAAGAATCTGACCTGTAATAAGTTTCATGTGTAGGCGTTTTGTCGGTTAAGAGTATACCTGTGAGCATACCAGGATGTTCGAGTGATAAGTAGCATAGGGATTAAAGAGTAGCGCCCATGTGTGTCACACCTGGTAGCTAAACCGTTGTCCCTTATGGCAATGCACACCTGAAGACACCATAGATAGGTCCCTAGTACAACACTAAATAAATCCCTTCCCTGACATGACTGTGAAAGACGAACAGGCAAGGAAACCAGGCCGGGGCACCGCCGATGATGGCCACCGCCAATTACACCTCCGACAGGCCTAACCACATCGACTGCCACGCGCTATGACCACGGAACAGGGAACGAGTGTTGGGGCAGCGCGGTAGGCCCGGACTTCCAGCCGGCGATTCAGTGGAGGGCACTGATTGGGTGGCGCACCAGGTCTGACGTCACCACCACGGGAAGGTTATTTCATGGAGCGCCGAACGCCATTTTCTCTCTGACAGTCTTGCGGGTCGTGCTCTGGCGTCTCTTGCTCTTGTGTCTCTGACCCTCTTGCAGCTCTTGCTCTCTTGCGGCTCTTGCGGTTCGTGCTCTTGTTTGCACAGCTAGCCCTTTTTGGACATCCGGCGCTTCGTCTTGCGCAGCCCGAGTTGAGTTGTCCTAGCCCGAGTGGAGTTCGCTTGCTTCTTGCACGTTTGCTTCAGGAGAGCTGACTGGGACGTGGTAGGCCGATCGTGTGTGAAGATCGACCTCGCTTGGAACCGCTAGCCTGCGTTGGACGCGCGGTGCTTTTCCTGCTGTGGGACCTCGTGGTGCTTGGAGCGGTGCTTGTGCTTGGAGCGGTGCTCGGTGCTGTGGTGCTGGAGCGAGGGACCTCGTGGGTGCATCGGGGCCGAACGGAGCCGTGTTGGACGGCAGCCAAAGACAAGACGACAGGACCAGATAAGGCCATTGCCCATTTCCCCCAAACATAACGAACGTTTTTCTTTTGGTGATTCTTGTCCCTCGTTTGCATTTGAGGTCTGGTGTGTGGGATCCCGATTTAGTTAATTTTATTCCTGTCGTGTTCTTTGTATCGGGTTCCGTGGAATAAATCTCTATTTTTGTACATTTTACTTTGGTCGTTCGTTTGAATTAATTTCCCTGCAGGATTGAAGCTGCCGTCGTTTCACCAAGGTAAGTGCTTTTACCGCAGCCTTCCATTTTCCTTCTTCCTCCTGCGTTTTATAGCCGAATCCGTGTTTGGTCGTCGCCTCCGAATAAATCCGTTTAGGCCTATCCGCGGTCTCTGGTGTTAACCGGAGTCGCACGACAATATGTACACGCGGTAGGTCTCCTTGACGAGGTGTTAGCTCCTGAATTGGTGCAGACACCTGTGTATATGACTGTTTAACAGGCATTGTTCTATTGTTCCATTGTTTGGGATTGAAAAGTTGTTTGCATGAATTGTTTTTCTGTTGAACCTCAGTTTTCATGCCTCCACTGACAAAGTCGCCAGAATCATCATGTTTTCGGGTTGTCCGTCCCCGCTGTCCATGCATCTCTCCGTCCATGATGGGTTTTCGTTCCCGCAATAACTTAACAATGGACAAAGGGATCCAAGTCAAAATTTGTACACGTATGTATGATGATGCAAAGATGAAATTATATGGATTATGGGGTCAATACTTGAATCATTGGAATCTACCGCGATGAAGCTAACTCCGAGGATCTCTCACTCACCACAGGCAGGTAGGTGGTCTTTCTGTCTTCTACCGAGCCGAGCTTCTACTGAGGTTTCCGTCTTCTACCGACTCCTCTCCGGCCCAGCTCCCCCAGCTCTATCTGTGCTCTGTCCCCCAAATATTCCTACAGGTCGCACAAGATCTGCCAGCAACCCTCTTCTGGTTAAACTGCCAAAATCAAGACTCTCTGCTCACCTTCACTCTTTCATTCCTCTTTTCTCCCGCCTCTGGAACAAACCCCCTCACTCTCTTCAATCCCACTCATCCCTCCAGGTGTTTAAAACAGCTGTTCACCACCATCTCTTATCTTTCCCCATCCAAAACCTTGATCTTTTCTACCCCCGTTAATTCACCCCAAATCCACTTTTCTGAAATACAACTTCTTCCCTGTAAGTCCTACCAGTGTACATGTTTTTTTTTTTACCTCCCCCCCCCCACCCCCCCTTCCCACGCCTCCTCCCCCAAGGCCTCTCCTTCCCACTGATGTCCCTGCTCTCCATCTTGTTCTTCCACTCCCTTTACCTTATGTTTTATGTGTCGGTTTGTCTTTTTGTGATCAATGTTAGCTCTTACACGAGCCTCGATCTTGTATACAAAAAAAATAAAAAGAAAAGACACAATGCGGAGGATTGTTTGCAGACTCTTCGCGAAGGACGCCGTGGGATCTTTAACGTTCACCAACTAATATCAGTAGATGGGGCGTCAGTTTAACATCCATCGGAGGGACGGCAAACACATTGATGAATAACCTTACCTGTGAAACACCGGGATGACAGTTTCTAACTGGGTTGGGATTCAAACCCAGGCTTTACAGCTCAGAGTGGAGTGTGTATACCTGTAGAAGTGCACGCATGTACCTGTCAGCCCCGATGTTGTTGATGAAATGTGTGGAGTTGGAATGCATGCTCGAGCTTATTTAATCGTATTCCTTGTCATTTTCCATCTTTTTATGCCTCCGACCCCAAAGGTGGCCGGAGGCATTACGTTTTAGGGTTGTCTCCGTCCGTCCGTACGGGCTAAACCTCGTTTTTCTCACCAATCATATGTCCGATTGAGACGAAACTTCCAGGGTAGGAGTGACACCCATGCAGAATGTTTTTATGATAATTGTGACGTCATAGGTCACGTGGTATGGCAGCCATCTTGGATTAAACGCAAATAATTAAAAAAATATTTCTTGGAAACCGCTGAATGGAAAAATTTGAAACTTGGCAAATTGTCAAATACTCCCAATGGGGAACAAAAGAATGATAATGACATCATGGGTGAAGTGGTATACCGGCCAAAAATGTTTTAATCCAATTCCTTGTCCTAAAAATCTGAAATTGCATGCACATGATATGTGACCCATTTGTATTGAAATATTACATTTATGTCATTGTAGGTCACGTGGTTTGGCAGCCATATTGGATAGAAAAACGAACCTTATCCGATCAACATAAAACTTCACAAACGTGATTCCATACCCATACATATGCAGAGTGTACATGTTTGATATCATATGTCACGTGGTTTGGCAGCCATATTAGTTTGAAAGCCGATATTTAAAAAAAATCCCTTCTCCGAAAACGCTTCACCGATCAATATGAAACCTGTCCTGTGGTAAAAATGTGATACTTCAAACCAGCTGAAGGGATTCAACTCGGCAATGCAGGGGCAGGAGGGCAACACGTAGATAGAGCAAGGGGTGAACAAATCTGAGGAGACTATGGAAGCAAATGTTGGAACCTGCAATGAATTTGGGAGAAGTTGAGGAGGGTCGATCACAGGTTGAGATGAAGGATGACCTGAGGAGCTGTACTGTTGGGGAGGGTCGATCACAGGTTGGAATGTCTCGTTGGGTCGTGCCCCCTTTCCGGATCCGCCAATCCATCCGGATCCGATTTAAAGAGGGTAAAAGGGGGGTTTTGCCCCAAATGGGGTTTTGCTTCAAATTCAGATAATTTATTTTAAAACCTCAGAAACCATTGAGAAATAACTACGAGTCCTCCATTACATTTTTACTATGACATTATTTTTCATGGCATTGTTTTTACTATGGTGATTATGGTTCATGGAGGACAAGTCTATAAGTCCATCTTGAGCAAGTGATGGACGGATCATCAATGGCACCCCATGGTGAGCTTGGGTAGGAGGTAGTTATCGGTGACCTCAGGCCCTATGTTTCTTTTCTCTGTATATGGGGGAGAATAAGATGGGCTGTTTTCATCCGTTAGTTTGAGCCTGACGGACGAGCTCACGAGTCCAGTGCAGGCCTGAATCTGCTGCTTGGATCTCTTTCCATCATCGTTTGGACTTTAACAAGATGTTATGGCGATGCACACTGAATTGGCTCTCATCTATTTATTTTATTTCCCTCCATTATCATTTAACAAAAAAAAAAAAGAATGAATGATCGTTTTAAGGCCATTTTCCCCGCTAGGGCGGGGGTTAGCCTTGCGGGCCCCATGACAATCATGGTTCCCTGTTTGAGGCAATGTTTTTATTATGGCCGGATGCCCTTCCTGACGCCAACCCTTGGTCGCCTCTTACGATGCGCAGGGATACGGTGTACCTATTCTAAACCGGGTACACACCGTGATCATTCATCCCAGCGGTACTCAATTTGCCGACCTCGGAAGGATGACAGGCTGAGTCAACCCCCCTGGCGTTAATTCAGCGATCGTTCGGGATTCGAACCCAGGATCCTAGGATCCCAAGCCGGCACCCTAACCGCTAAGCCAACACCAGGGCATTATAATTTAACAGATGAGTAATTTTTCTGTTGGTTTTGATTTTACACGTCACAGCACTTTTCCCTTGCGTTTGCAGAAGTCACCCCTTATCCATGTCATTCTCTCGGCATTGGCAACATCATTGCCCGCGACTTCTCCTCATCAAATGGGTTACATCCTTAATAGTGTGACCTTGTCAATGGACCTTCCTCTCCTGTTCACGGTCTTTCTCTTGGTCCTCGCTATTGCGGTCACACCCCCACCATGAACCCACTAATGGGCTTGGTCCCACCCTCGCCGCTCCAGTCCTCGCGCCTGCCGAAGCCTTTTCTCTCTCAATTCTCCTTCAACTTTTCTCTCTCCTCACAAACCCATCCTCCCATATCTGAAATGTTTCCTCTGATTATTATTATTATTATTATTTTTTTCCCAAGATCGAGGCTCGTGTAAGAGCTAACATTAATCACAAAAAAACAACAACGAATGGACACACAAAACATACAAAAAAGGGAGCGGGAGACAAGATGGGGAGAGAGAGGGAAGCACACAAGTACAACAGCAGAGAACGGACAACGGACGATCTGTGGGAGGGAGAGGGATTGGGGGGAGGGGGCATGGGGAGGGGGGTTTGGGGGGCGGATAAAATACATGGACACAACTTCCAGGAAAGAGAAAAAGTCGGTATTTCAAAAAAAGTGTATCTGGGGTGAATTAACGGGGGTAGAAGAGATCAAGGTTTTGGATGGGGGAAGATAAGAGATGGTGGTGAACAGCTGTTTTAAAGACCTGGAGGGTGGAGTGGGATTGAAGAGAGTGAGGGAGTTTGTTCCAGAGATGGGAGTAAAGAGGAATGAAGGGAGTGAAGGTGAGCAGAGAGTCTTGATTTTCGCAATTTCACCAGTAGAGGGTTGCTGGCAGATCTTGTGCGACCTGTAGGAATATTTGGGGGACAGAGCACAGAGAGAGCTGGGGGGGCAAGGCCGGAGAGGAGTCGGTAGAAGACATAAAGACCACCAACCTGCCTGCAGTGAGTGAGTGAAAGGCCCTCGGAGTTAGCTTCATCGCGGGAGATTCCAATGATTCTGAAAGCTTTGGTTTCAACAGCGTGAAGACGAGCTAGGTGTGAGGCAGGAGCACCGGCCCAGAGGGGAGAGCAGTATTCCCTATTCCATTGAGCTGGAAAATAAATCAGTTTTCACTGAATCGATGCTCTTTACCTTGCTACGGTATCACTTCCTGTGCGTATTTTATACTTTTCTATTATACTAACATGACAGATAAACAGCGAGATATATCCAAAGAATTGACGACGTCAACCTTAAAGTGACGATGTTTCGGCTGCATTATAAAACATGGGTCTTGGAAACTTTGGTCTACTTAATGACGTCATATACGAGACAAAAGGAAACTTTTAAATTGCAAGGCCGACATGGTGTTCGTCTTTGCACTATTTGAAGGTTACAAGCAAGGCGGATGTTGTGTTGATTCATGCGGTTAATTCACAGTGGTGAATCATTGTGGAAGAGATCTGGTCAATCCTTTGTGATTGTGATCCTTGTGATCAAGCTGCTCGGTCTGGTGTTGGAGCGGTCACCTGTATGGCACAGCATGTGAGGCAGGTACACCAAACCTGTTCAACATCTTTTATGACCATGTAGTTGTGAATGTAGTGCCCATATACCAGGAGTAGCGCCAACTTGCAATTAATAATAATAATGCATTTATTTTATATAGCGCTTTTCAGGAAGCCCAAAGACGCTTTGACAGAGTGCAAAACATAATGCATAGCAAAACGTAAAGACAGTTGCAAAAAAAAAGAAGAATCAATAGGGAAATATTCAAAGCACAAAGGAGGGAGAAGGAGAGGAGATAGTCAGGGGTTAGATGCTGTGGGTTAAATGTTGAATGCAGTGTTGAACAGGTGGGTCTTGAGTGATGTTTTGAATGTGGTGAGTGAGGAGGAGTCTCTGATGGTGTGAGGTAGCGAGTTCCAGAGGGTGGGAGCAGCGATGGAGAAGGCCCTGTCCCCCCAGGATCTAAATTTGGTCCGGATGGGGGGGGGGGGGGGGGTCAGGAGGTTGGTACCAGCAGAGCGGAGGTTGCGGGTGGGAGTGTGTCTGGAGAGGAGGTCAGCCAGGTAGGATGGGGCCAGGTTATGGAGGGCTTTGTAGGTCAAGAGGAGGATTTTGTACTGGATTCTCTGGGAGATGGGGAGCCAGTGAAGCTTGTAAAGGACGGGGGTGATGTGGTCACGGGTCCGGGAATGGGTGAGTAGACGGGCAGCGGAGTTCTGAATGTATTGGAGTTTATTGGTGATTGTTGAGGGTGAACCATAAAGGAGGCTATTGCAGTAGTCCAGACGGGAAGTGATGAAGGCGTGGATGAGGGTTTCTGCAGCCACGGAGGAGAGGGATGGACGGAGACGGGCGATGTTTTTCAGGTGAAAGAAGGCTGTCTTTGTGATCTGTTTAGTGTATTTGTCGAAGGAGAGGGTTTGGTCAAAGATGATGCCAAGATTCCGGATGTGAGGGGAGGTGGATACTGGGAAACCGTCGATGTTGAGGGCAAAGTTATGGGTGGACTTGGTGAGCGTTTTTGGGCCAATGATGATTATTTCAGATTTATCACAGTTAAGTTTGAGGAAGTTGATTTGAAGCCAGGATTTTATTTCAGTGATGCAGTTTGTCAGGATAGAGTGGGTGGCGGTGGAGATGGACTTGGTGGAGATGAAAAGCTGGATGTCATCGGCGAAGCAGTGGAATTGGAGACCATGACGGCGGATTAAGTGACCGAGGGGGGACAGGTAAAGGATGAAGAGGAGGGGGCCAAGAACTGAACCTTGGGGGACACCTTGGGGGAGGGGAGCAGTGGGGGATTTGCAGTTATTGATGGAGATGAACTGACGTCTGTCAGAGAGGTATGATTTAATCCAAGAGAGGGCAGTGCCGGTAATGTTAAAGGTGGTTTCAAGTCGGGTGAGGAGGATGGTGTGATCAATGGTGTCAAAGGCGGCGCTGAGGTCGAGGAGGATGAGAATGTTGAGGTTGCCAGCGTCAGAGGAGAGGAGAAGGTCGTTGGTGATTTTGAGGAGAGCAGTTTCAGTACTGTGGTTGGAGCGGAATCCGGATTGGAATGTTTCATACAGGTTATTGGCAGAGAGGTGATGTTTGAGTTGAGTGGCTACAGCGCGTTCCAAAACCTTTGACAGAAAGGGTAGGTTGGAGATGGGTCTGAAGTTATTTAGGGTGTCAGGGTTTAGTCCAGGTTTTTTCAGAATGGGGGTAACAGCAGCAATTTTGAGGGATGGTGGGACGATGCCTGTAGACAGGGAGGAGTTTATTGTTGCAATGATAAGTGGAGAGAGAGCAGGAAGGGAGGCCTTGACAAAGCTGGAGGGGATGGGGTCAAGAGTGCAGGTGGCAGTTTTCATTCCGATGAGGAGTTCAGAGAGGTCAGTAGGGGAGACTGGGGAGAATTGAGACAGGGGATGGCAGGATAAGGGGGGGCAGGTGGTTTGAGGGGGAGCGGGTGCGGCGGTGGTCAAGCTGTTGTAGATGTTTTCAATTTTGCGTTGGAAGAATGAAAGGAAGGAGATGCAGTTGTCTATTGTGAATGACTGGGTGGTGGTGTTCAGGGGGCTGAGGAGTTTGTTTATTGTAGAGAAGAGTGCTTTTGGGTTTCCGGAGCCAGAGTGGATAATTTGAGAGTAGTAGGCGGAGCGGGCGCGGGAGAGGGCATCTTTATAGTGTTGTATGTGGTCCTTGTAGGCCTGGGAGTGAACTGTGAGACCTGTTTTATTGCGGAGTCTTTCAAGTTGGCGAGCACGAGTTTTCATCAGGCGGAGTTCAGGGGTAAACCAGGGAGCAGAATGGGTGAAAGAAACTGTTTTGGTTTTTATAGGCGCAAGTTGGTCAAGGCAGGAGGAGAGAGTGTGGTTGTAGTAGTCAGTGAGGTCAGAAGGGGTGTGGAGGTCAACGAAGGGAGAAGTGGACATTTTTTCAGAGAGGGTCGATGAGAATGAGGTAGGTGAAAGAGCGTTTAGCTTACGGAAGTTGATAGTGCGATAATGCCTTGGTGCTGGGGTGGGGATGTTGATGGTCAGAGTGATGGCTAGGTGGTCAGAGAGAGTGAGGTCGGAGCCAGAGAGATGGTGCAAAATTAGTCCAGTAGAGCAGACAAGGTCCAAAATGTGACCACGGTTATGGGTAGGAAAGTTTACATGTTGAGTGAGGTTAAAGCAGGTGAGTAAATCAGTGAAGTCAGTGGTTAGCGTGGAGTCAGTGGAGTCCATGTGGATATTGAAATCACCAAGGAGGAGGATTGAGGGGGAGAGGGAACATAGCTGGGTCAGAAAGTAGGAGAAGTCAGACAGGAATGATGGGTGTGGTTTGGGAGGGCGGTAGACAACAGCCATGACTGACTGTGTGTGACCAGAGAGTTTAAAAGCCAGGTGTTCAAATGATGGAGCAGATGAGATGGAGATGAGGTTGGTCTTGATGTCCTGTCGGTGAATAACGGCAATTTCACCACCTCGGCCCTCCGAGCGTGGTTTATTGATGTAAGAATATCCATTGGGTGTGGTGAGGTTGAGCGTGTAGTAGTCCAGTGGTTGTTGCCAGGTCTCAGTGAGACAGAGGAAGTCCAGTTTATTTTCCAGGATGTAGTCGTTCAGGATGAGGCATTTGTTGTTGAGGGACCGGGTATTGAACAGGGTGAGCTTGATGTTGTTTTGTACGGCGGGTATGAATCCAGGTGATTTGGCCAGGGTTCGCAGACAGGAGGTGCGATTTTGTGCGTTGTTGTGACCAGGTGTGTTGGGACGATGAGTGGGAGTGCGCTGAGCCGACCAGAGGATGGGGATGGAGTGACCTGATTGTAAATAAACAAACTTACGACCGGAGCCACGGTGAATGTACCTGGGTCGACGCAGGAGTCCATTCGATTTGATTGCAGAGATGCATGATGGGGTGGAGCGGGTTTTAAGCAGGAGAAGCCTTGCGGCGGAGTACCGCAGAGCCATGCCAGCAGGATGGGTGAGGAGGCGAAACAATCGACACAACCCACGGGAGTGGGCCCGAGGAAACAGCGAAGGAGCCGAGCAGGTGAAGCCAGGAGCAGAGCCGGGACCATGCAGAGGGCAGACAGGAGCGAAGAGACGAGCACGAGGCCAAGGTTGAGGAGGCAAAGCGGCAAATGCAGCGGCAAACGACCGCTGCCGCTAATCAAGATCACGGCGGCAAACCGCCACCACCACCGCCGCTGCAAACAATGGGCGGCACAACCCACGAGAGTGAGCCCGAGGAAATAGCGAAGGAGCCGAGCAGGTGAAGCCAGGAGCAGCAGAGCAGAGCCGGGACCGTGCAGAGGAAGACTCAATGGCCAAAAATCCGCCACGACCACCAGGAAAGCAAGATACGGACAATGGTCCAGTCAGAGAAGCGGCGAGCAAGTGACGCCAGCGTCCTCTCACGACCGGACCGGAAACGGAAGTCGTTTGTGAAATTGTGATCCTTGTGATCAAGCTGCTCGGTCTGGTGTTGGAGCGGTCACCTGTATGGCACAGCATGTGAGGCAGGTACACCAAACCTGTTCAACATCTTTTATGACCATGTAGTTGTGAATGTAGTGCCCATATACCAGGAGTAGCGCCAACTTGCAATTAGATGCCTTTTTGTTTCCATCGAGCACTGCGCACTGAACCTGTGGCCATTGTGCGTGAAATGTGGATGCAGGTGATGTTTTCACATCTCTCAAAAAGTTATCAATGGATTCAGATGAAATTTGGTGGACAGGTGTGTGACACTGACTAAATGATTAGATTTTGCTGAAAGTCCGGATCCGGATACTATAATTGTCAGTGATTCTTCTTCACCAATGAGGGATTGGGCTAACACGATACGTAGCACGATATCTCAGAGTTATGGACGAATTGTGGTGAAACTTGGTGGATGAGTTGGGTATGTGACATGAAGAAACCGATTATAACTCGTTACTCTTTCTTGTGCCTGGAGAGTGAGTAACCTGTTTGCTCATCCCCTACCTGCGACCGCCAGGCTCGTTTCACTGCACGTTCTGCCAGACCGAGGTGGAAGAGGATGAAACGTCGCTCCCCAAGAAAGATGCCCGCACGCTGGTTGCGCGATTCAACGAGCAGATTGAACCTATATACGTGCTCCTCCGGCAAGCCGATGACCTCAGCCTCGCTCACGAGATCCTTGAACCGGAGCCCACGGATATCCCAGCACTGCGGCACCTGTACGTTCTTGCAACCAACGTGTCGGTGCACAAAATCACACTTGTTATGCGCCATGTTCACCACATTAGTTTATCAATGGTACACTTGTCTATATACTTGCCTCCATATGTAACCCTTCAATGGCAATGATTGGACAGAAGGCTCATAGTATGTCTTATGTATGACACATGGCACAGGTTGAGCGACGTTAAAATGTCATCACTGAGTCTTTATCTGTTGATGTAATGTGTGACAGCTCGCACCTGGAGACCAAAGATTAAAATAAGATGCTAGTAACTTGAACAGAAGAATGAAAACATCTTGCACAGAATGAATTGTGGTGAATGAAAGATAGATTGACATGATAATTCACATGTGGTATTTGTGGTTGAAGAAAAAAACAACAACAACATGCATTTTAAGGCCATTTCCCTGCTAGAGCGGGGGTTAGCCTTGCGGGCCCCATGACAATCTTCTCCATTTTGCCCTATTTTCTGCATCTCCCCTTGTTAACACCCTTGCCCGCATTTCTTCTTCCACCACCTTTAGCCAAGTCTTTCTCGGTCTTCCCCGTCCTCTACTTCCTTCTACATTCATTTCCATCACTCTTCTCAACCAGTCACTTTCATCCTTCCTCAACACATGACCAAACCATCTCAACCTGTTCCTCTTCACAGCATCAATCACAGGCTCTATTCCCATCATCTTTCGCAATTCATCATTTGTCTTCCTCTTTCTCAACGATACTCCGCACATCCACCGAACCATTCGCATTTCCACCCTTTCAACATTTCAATTTGTGGCTGAACATATGACATAAAGCAAGTATAATTGCTCAACTTCCTCATTCGTTATTGTTTCTCCATTTGCATCGTCGTTTCTCTTCCTTGCATCCGTTTTCTTTCCAAGCAGACGCTCCTTGGGTCCTGGGTCTAGCAATGCTACAGGGAATTCCCTTCCGGGAATGATGTTGGAAGGCTGGAGCTCGGCACGGCCATCCTATGACAACTTGTATGAGCAAAACGTCACCATCAGCATGGAAGAGGTGGATGGGGCACCTGGGGCGAGCGCGGCCAAACCCACCAAGGAACGTCCCGTCTGGATGCATGAGAGCACAGTCCATGGCGGCCTTGGAGAAGCCGAGCGTGTTGCGCCCACCTTCACAGGTGAGTGCTTTATTGAGCTAATGCTACGGGTGTGCAGTTGTTTCATTGTTTTTTTGGTGGTCATAGTCCATCCATACGATCCTGACACCATCATCATTGTACCAAGTATGGATATGACGTGTTAGGATCATGTCTTTATGGGGCGGTAGATATGATATGCAGTGTCAAATCTGCTACTAATCTTTACTGACAATTTATTTTAACCCATTGAGGACAACCAGCATCTTGAACGTAATTTTCAGATACAAGTCCAATTTTCGTTTGGTAGCTTTAATTTATTTAATTTTTTTTAATTCAAGATTGTGCACGACAAAAAAAAACGAGAAAGTATGGAAATGACAAAAGCTCTTTCCCAATTTTAGCGACACTGTCTTCCAATGTACAAAGGTAAAGTAATCTAAAATTGCAGGGAAAATGTCGGCGTTCCACCACTTGAAAGTTTAGGGACATTCCATGAAACCAGTAGATTCCATATTCCTGTGGCACCTTCAGTCGCTCGTCAAACATGGACAGCAGGTTCGTGAAAGACTTAGGTTAAAAAGAAAACGCGCCTGGGAAACCATGGAACCAATAATTTCCACATTCCTGTGCCACCTGAAGTCGTACATCAAGCGTGGACAGCAATTGTATTCACTCAATTCCAAACGTCGTTCCAATCACAAATTGATACTGTAACAAAATACTGTTTTAAATGGCAATTGTATTGAGATATTATTTATCAAACCAGCTCATTATGGTCATGTGTTCACTTCCGGATTCACGGCAGGTTCGTATCGAGTTAATTTCAAAATCATAATTTTATTGAGGAGTTTTTGATACCTCCTACCTACCTTACAACATCCGCTGGGACCCCATAACCTTCCACAGGAGGTTTGGCGGGGCTAGCCCCAAAACTGATGGAGTAGTTTGGGGACGGACAGACGGACGGACACTCCTGTTTTATAATATGGATATAAATCGGATTTTAAAAGGGTTAACCTCAAGGTTGTCTTTGAATTAACTGGCTCGATCAAAATGTACTTGTTCCAACTCGCACTGACATGTATGTACGTTTTAGATTGGGTTATTGGTGGTAGGTTTTGCATATGGATGGAGGTTGCATAAGATGGTAGTACACCATGTGCATTGTGCTCTGGAAGGAAGAGTGGGGTTAACCAACCTCTGAATGATGGCTTCGTAAACCGAAGAATAGAGAGTTATGTACTCGTAGTAACCCTGGATTTTGAGTATTTTACCACGAGTGAGTTACTGAAAGAATGTGTGCGTCCTTGTATGGTCATGGAGGGTCAATGGTTTGAGAGAGAACAGAGGGAGCTAGACTGGTAGAGAGGTTGTGAATGGCAAAGGCCAACAGCGTGCCTGCGATGTGAGAGGACCACGCCTTGTGCTTCGGTCTCATCGCGGGAGATTCAAACAATGTTGACAGCTTTAAATGCCACGGAATCCGGGAGAGACTGGTGTGATGCTGGGGCACCAGCCCAAAGTGGAGAGCAGTACTCCATTGAGTTATGAGAAATGGTATGGTAGTCTGACTTCTGATTTTTCAAGGAACGATTTGAACGGCGGAGGATGCCCAGTCTATAGCGGGCATTCGACGCCAGCCTTCCTATGTTGGCTGCTCAGGAGCGATCACAGTGAAGCTGAGAAGCTCAGGAGACTGTACATGTGTGCAAATGCTGTTACACGAGTGATGTTGGTCGGATCATCATTGAAACACAAAATGTGGTGTCTCAACCCTTCACCCTCACACCCCGAGAATTTTAGGAGTGTTCACTGTAGTTATAGCTCCTACATCCAGCCAGACATCTGTTATTGATGGTATTGTTGACAGGTGCAGTTGTTACGGTCAGGTTAATAGGTGCAGTTGTTATGGTCAGGTTCACAGGTGTAGTTATTGAAGGTTTGGTTGACAGGTGTAGTTGTTATGGTCTGGTTCACAGGTGTAGTTATTGAAGGTTTGGTTGACAGATGTAATTGTTATGGTTGCGTTCACAGGTGCACTTGATTGAAGGTTTAGTTGACAGGTGCAGTTGTTATGTTTGTATTTGCAGGTGTAGTTATTGAAGGTTTAGTTGACAGGTGCAGTTGTTATGTTTGGATTTGCAGGTGTAGTTATTGAAGGTTTAGTTGACAGGTGCAGTTGTTATGTTTGGATTTGCAGGTGTAGTTATTGAAGGTTTAGTTGCCAGGTGCAGTTGTTGAAGGTCCATTTTGAGGATGTTCTGAGCATGAATATGATCTTTCCCAGTCCGAGCATGACATCCTTGCATGATGCGGCATCATTGTGGACCCAAATGGTATGTTTTTGAAGGTAAGGTAAGGTAAGGTTTGTTTGAGAGAAGTTTGGTTTTATAAATCACATCCTGCATATAAATGGCACTTCTTGTTTTCCTCTGAGTTGGATGTTCAGAAAGATTTTCAGTTCTTTGTGAGTATTCGCTCCATTCGTCACGGTTTGGAGTTATTTTTTATTATTAGGATTCAGAATGATGTGCCAGTGGCATGCTTAGCCCTTTAAAGAGATTTCTAGAAATTGCTTTAGAATAATTCAATGTTTCTTTTCTCTGTGGAAAGAATTACTTTTGCCTCAACTTTGACAACTCTGATGTTCTGCCTACGCCATTTTGGCATCACCGGGCAGCCTGTGTTGGTGGAAAGTAACGAAGATGCCAACTGTAAATTATAGTAAGATGACAGACTTTGCTTGCTAGTCGCGTGTACGTAGAGTGGCATTAGCACGAGGACGTTGCACTCGCTCTTCGCCTAAACGGGTTCTTGAAGTCCTATGGAATGCCGTTGTGCATGGCAGTGCGGCATAAAATCCGAGTCGTATCTGACAAAGATTTGTTTCGTGAAGAAGAAGAGAAACCTGTATAATGACGTCCCGAAAGTTATGGAACAGGCATCTGGCCTGGATGGTCAAAGGTACGGGCCGATTTCGGATCCAAGATTGGTTTTGCACCAGATTTAGTTCCAACCATCCTGCGGTCTTGCCTTGGTCGAGTTGATTGTACCGTTAGAAGAAGGGATTGCATCGGCCGATGGAACGCTCTATGCAGTGGAAGGCGGACGTTGAGGTTTTGTTTCACACTCGGTGGTTATGTTCCTGAAGGATGTTAAACTTTCTTGTCGAGATTTGAAAGATTTGCAGAAGCATCAGGGAATCTCGACCCGTGAGCTATATATAAACTGCCGTCTTGATACTTCTCAGGCGGGTGGAGGTATCGGTGTGTGTGAAGTCCATGAGATGGACCTGATCTAGAGGACCAGTCTGCCAGCTCTGGTCGTACGTGGACGACAATAAAGATGCCACTGTGTCTTTCAATAAGAGTAGTGGAGTTACCTCTGGTACTCTGAACAACTTCCGAATTTTTTTGGGTGAGGTATCCTGCGGCACATCGCCAATTGGGGCAGGATTGGTTCTTGCATCAAAATGTTTCTCGACCCGTCGTGGATGCTGTGAAGCTATGTCGTGAGTATGGGCCTCCATCATCCATCCGTCATCCATTCATTTTTTGGAGGAGAATCTTGCTCCTACTATTTTAAACAATAAATATCTCTCTAAAAATTATGTTTGTGGGTGATGAAGTGACCAGACATTGGGAGTCCAAATTACAGGTGGAGGTAACGAAACAAATTAAGAGAACGAGTCGTTTTGGTCACGATTGCAGAGGTAAGTTGAATTGGTGGTTCTGGGTTTGATTTCCGCGACCTCCCCTTTTGGGAACTACCTCTGCGCCATTTAAGCACCACCGCCTCGTACCAATCGAGCAGAGCGAGTTGGAAGCAGATGGTGGTGACCGGAGGTGCAGCGTTGATCGCCGCGACCAATTACCCTGAAAACGGGTGTCAACTGAGGAAGGCACAATTAATGATTACGATAACACCAAAAGCTTGATTCGCTTAACCACTTAAACCCTTGTGCAACCTTACTCACTAATCTAACATGCAACAACTTCACAGCAGGCTTCCTCAGGCCAACAGACCACGGGCCCCGGCACATGCCGGGTTTTTATTCAGCATATGTCCACTTCCGGTCACGTACCGGTGCTCAAGGTCAGATATTATTAGATGTTATTTTTATTTTCTCTTCCTTTGTAAAATAATTGTTGTAAAAGCAGTGTGTGTGTGTGTGTGTGTGTGTGTGTGTGTGTGTGTGTGTGTGTGTGTGTGTGTGTGTGTGTGTGTGTGTGTGTGTGTGTGTGTGTGTGTGTGTGTGTGTGTTTGTTTTGGATTGTCTTTTCTTTTTTTGCAATTTTGTTGGCCTGTGTCATAATATTTACCGCAATCAACTTCCTGTTGTCAATGGAAAGCATGTTGAATCCAATTAAGGCACCCATTAAGTCTGGTCTCGGATTTTATTAGCCAATTTCAATAAAACGTGATTTGTGAGGGTAATTTGCACCATCTCTATGGCTCCGACCTCACCCTCTCTGACCACTTAGCCATCACTCTGACCATCAACATCCCCGCCCCAACACCAAGGCATTATCGCACAATCAACTTCCGTAAGCTAAACGCTCTTTCACCTACCTCATTCTCATCCACCCTCTCTGAAAAAATGTCCACTTCTCCCTTCATTGACCTCCACACCCCTTCCGACCTCACTGACTACTACAACCACACTCTCTCCTCCTGCCTTGACCAGCTTGCGCCTGTAAAAACCAAAACAGTTTCTTTCACCCATTCTGCTCCCTGGTTTACCCCTGAACTCCACCTGATGAAAACTCGTGCTCGCCAACTTGAAAGACTCCGCAATAAAACGGGTCTCACAGTTCACTCCCAAGCCTACAAGGACCACATACAACACTACAAAGATGCCCTCTCCCGCGCCCGCTCTGCCTACTACTCTCAAATTATCCACTCTGGCTCCGGAAACCCAAAAGCACTCTTCTCGACAATAAACAAACTCCTCCGCCCCCTGAACACCACCACCCAGTCATTCACAGTAGACAACTGCATCTCCTTCCTCTCTTTCTTCCAACGCAAAATTGACAACATCTACAACAGCTTGACCACCGCCGCACCCGCTCCCCCTCCAACCACCTGCCCCCCCTTGTCCTGCCATCCCCTGTCTCGGTTCTCCCCAATCTCTCCTACTGACCTCTCTGAACTCCTCATAGGAATGAAAACTGTCACCTGCACTCTTGACCCCATCCCCTCCAGCTTTGTCAAAGCCTCCCTCCCTGCTCTCTCTCCACTTATCATTGCAACAATAAACTCCTCCCTGTCTACAGGCATCGTCCCACCTTCCCTCAAAATTGCTGCTGTTACCCCCATTCTAAAAAAACCTGGTCTAAACCCTGACACCCTAAACAACTTCAGACCCATCTCCAACCTACCCTTTCTGTCAAAAGTTTTGGAACGCGCTGTAGCCACTCAACTCAAACATCATCTCTCTGCCAATAACTTGTATGAAACATTCCAATCCGGATTCCGCTCCAACCACAGTACTGAAACTGCTCTCCTCAAAATCACCAACGACCTTCTCCTCTCCTCTGACGCTGGCAACCTCAACATTCTCGTCCTCCTCGACCTCAGCGCTGCCTTTGACACCATCGATCACACTATCCTCCTCACCCGACTTGAATCCACCTTTAACGTCACCGGCACTGCCCTCTCTTGGATTAAATCATACCTCTCTGACAGATGCCAGTTCATCTCCATCAATAACTGCAAATCCCCCACTGCTCCCCTCCCCCAAGGTGTCCCCCAAGGTTCAGTTCTTGGCCCCCTCCTCTTCATCCTTTACCTGTCCCCGCTCGGTCACTTAATCCGCCGTCATGGTCTCCAATTCCACTGCTTCGCCGATGACATCCAGCTTTTCATCTCCACCAAGTCCGTCTCCACCGACACCCACTCTATCCTGACAAACTGCATCACTGAAATAAAATCCTGGCTTCAAATCAACTTCCTCAAGCTTAACTGTGATAAATCTGAAATAATCATCATTGGCCCAAAAACGCTCACAAAATCCACCCATAACTTTGCCCTCAACATCGACGGTATCCCAGTATCCACCTCCCCTCACATCCGGAATCTTGGCGTCATCTTTGACCAAACCCTTTCCTTCGACAAATACACTAAACAGATCACAAAGTCAGCCTTCTTTCACCTGAAAAACATTGCCCGTCTCCGCTCATCCCTCTCCTCCACGGCTGCAGAAACCCTCATCCACGCCTTCATCACCTCCCGTCTGGACTACTGCAATAGCCTCCTCTATGGTTCACCCTCAAAAATCACCAATAAACTCCAATACATTCAGAACTCCGCTGCCCGTCTACTCACTCATTCCCGGACCCGTGACCACATCACCCCCGTCCTTTACAAGCTTCACTGGCTCCCCATCCCCCAGAGAATCCAGTACAAAATCCTCCTCTTGACATACAAAGCCCTCCATAACCTGGCCCCATCCTACCTGGCTGACCTCCTCTCCAGACACACTCCCACCCGCAACCTCCGCTCTGCTGGTACCAACCTCCTGACCCCCTCCATCCGGACCAAATTCAGATCCTGGGGGGACAGGGCCTTCTCCATCGCTGCTCCCACCCTCTGGAACTCACTACCTCACACCATCAGAGACTCCTCCTCACTCACCACATTCAAAACATCACTAAAGACCCACCTGTTCAACGCTGCATTCAACATTCAACCCACAGCATTTAACCCCTGACTATCTCTTCTCCTTCTCCCTCCTTTTGCTTTAAATATTTCCCTATTGATTCTTGTCTTGTCTTTTTGATTCTTGTCTTATATGTATGCCGTATATCGCTGCTGTTTGTTTTCTTGATTCTTGTCTTTTTGCAATTGTTGTTTTCATGTATTGTTATGCATTATGTTTTCCACTCTGTCAAAGCGCCTTTGGGCTTCTGGAAAAGCGCTATACAAAATAAATGAATTATTATTATTATTAATTTGGCTCACAGACATCTTTATATTCGACTCCCAGATTCAGCATCACATCTGCTTACGATCCCAGCCGGTGAGATTAAAAAGGCCCACTTGCTGTCATTCATCCCTTCCCACTTGCGGCAATATGTTGATTCACATTTTGAAGTCAGGTCCACACTGGTGGCCATTTCTCTCCTCTTTTTGGCATGGAAGAGGAGGAGGAGGAGGAGGAGGAGGAGGATGATTGATTGGGGGAGGGGGGGGGGGCAGGGGGAAGGTGTAGCCATCTCATCAAACCCCAAAACCCTTTAAATTGCATCTCACCGCCGCTCGGCTTCACATGATGGTTTGGAATGAGTTGAAAGTGTTGGCAAAGCAAAGTTTGAGGTCAAGCACCGGTAATTTATTTGGTATCGAAGGCCGAAGAGTGACGTGTTAACCCTGACTTGGGTAGGAATTGGGATTTTAAGGTATTTTGGGTGTATGTTTGCATTGTCCAGCAACGCTGGAGGGTTTCACCTTACCAATGTTTGATGAATCTTGTTAACATTTCCTTACATGTGAGGCTCTCCTTTCACTTGCTAACTTTCACTTCACTGCCAATTCGCGACTTTCGAAATGATGTATGAATGCCAAATCCGGCCTTTCGCGCATGCGTGGTGTGTTTTCACACCCACTTGGTTCTGCTTCCTGGTCGCTTCTTACCTGGTGTTGCTGGCACAAAATCTGTGATTCAAATAATCTTTGAAACAGAATTTTCAGCAATTAAACAAAAGAGTGGCAATTTACAAATGAATGAATGAATGAATGAATGAAAATCGGACTCATGGAAATTTAGGAATACGGGAAGTATCCTTGATTGAGAGGTGTCAGGTTCATACCATTTTCTGTTAGGTAATGCTTGCATCAGCCATGGTTATAACACACGTGGCACACACACACGACACGCTTCTTCTTTTTTCAAGAGATCTCCTCCTCCCTCCAACCTCCGAACATGATTAATAGTAAATGTGATCATTTTAAACTTACCTTGTACATTCACAAGGCCCAGATATGACCCTCCCTCTGGTGTTCAGAATAATGTAATCCAGAAGCGCAATCCGTTCACTGTTAGAGATCTGTCTAGGGGTTGTGTAGCACACTCCTGTCCACCCGGGAAAATAACGTTATGCGGGAGTCCAAATCTGAAAATGCTGGAGGCCAAAGCTGAAATTGGAAAAACAATATAGCCTATTTTACTCCAGCGGATCCCAGGATTACCCACCCAAAATATTGTTGCGATCGGTTCAGCCGTTTTTGCGGTACCTACGGACGGACGGACGGACAGACGGACGGACGGCCATTTGGTGAATTATAGTAAGATTAGACCTGATGGCCTTACCGCTGTGGGAGGTTTTTTGCTTGTTTTTAAATCCCCACATTATTTCATCCAAGATGTTGTGACCATAATTACTTCCACCACTAAAGGTGGGCAGAGATTATGTTTTTACCCTCTTTTCGTTTGTCTGTCTGGCTGTTTGTTTGTCTGTCTGTGAACAGGATATCTCAAAAAGTTGTGGACGGATTCGGACTACACTTGATGGACACGTTGGGTATGTGACGAGGAAGTATTGATTCAATTTTGGTGGATTCAAATCGGGATCCGATAATTTTTTTATTTTATTATATTGATAATCATTGAGTGAAAGGGCCAAAAACGATATATATATATATATATAGCATGATATTTCAAAAAGTTGTAGATGGATTATGACAAAACTTTGTGGATGTGTTGGATATGCGACAAGAACACGCCGATTCCATTTTGGTGCAGGTCCGAATCCAGATCCGGCCTATTAGTTGGATACAAAACGTAAACTGTTCAGCCTGGTGGAGGGATGCGCTCTACCGAATGCCGTTCTATTTTGATGCCTTGTGTTTTCCGAGGCATTATGTTTTCAGGTTGTCCGTCCGGCTGTCCGCCCATGATGTGTTCTCGTTACCACGATAATTTGAGAATGGCCGAAGGGATCTTGGGCAAACTTGGCGCAGATATGTATAATGAGGTAAAGATGAACTGTTTAGATTTTGGGGTCACCAGGTCAAAGGCCAAAGGTCAGAGGTCATGTCAGGTAAAAATGTGATAACTTGTGAACAGCTGAAGAGATTTAAATTAACACTTGGTATATGTATGTATAATGATGTAAACATTAACTGATTAAATCTTGGGGTCAAAGGTCAGAGGTCATGTCAGGTAAAAATGTGATGACTTAAGAACAGCTGAATGGATTTAAATCAAACTTCGTACAAGTTATACTGATGTAATAATGTGGGCGGAGGCATAATCTGTCGACGTGATGTCGAAGAGTGTCGTTCTAGTTTTGTCCTGCATTAAGTTTGATGCACACAATTTGCTTGGTGCTGGTGATGTCCTCAGAAAGTCTTTCCTTCAGTCATTGATTAGTCACCCGGTATTGCTTGTCGTGCGTCATGTCTTTGGTCATCAACTCTCTTCACGGCTGAAAATTGAGCGATGAGTAAACATTTATACGAATCAAAAGGAAGTTCACGCACTCGCCAAAACGCTCTCAGATCGGTATTTGACACATTTACTCTTGCGATGTTAAGTGAACATCGAGTGAAGAGCCAAACATTCGTTGATGAAGCAATTGCTCCACTTTTATTTGCTTGGCCATAGAAAAGAATAAAGAAAATAACTTTGTGTAATAATGCCTCGAGGGAATTTTTATTCGATGTTAAACTTTTTTTTATACAAACTTTGTATTATACAAAAACTTCTTTTTTATGTGAAACTTTTAATTTTATACAATATTTTATTATATATTTTTTATAGACTCTGGGCTCATGGGAGAGCTGAATAACAAAGGGCAATGGGTGCACAAACTAACAATGGGGTATGAGGGTGAGGAGTGGCAAACACAAGGAGGTGATATGGAATAACACAAAATGAGTGACTGAATGGTAAGGAAGAGAGGAAAATGACAGAATGGTAAGGAAGAGAGGAAAATGACAGAATGGTAACGAGGAGCGGAAAATGACAGAATGGTAACGAAGAGAGGAAAATAACAGGATGGTGAAGAGGAGAGCAAAATGACAAAATGGTAACGAGGAGAGCAAAATGACAGAATGGTAACGAGGAGAGCAAAATGACAGAATGGTAACGAGGAGAGCAAAATGACACAATGGTAACGAGCAGCGGAAAATGACAGAATGGCAAAGAGGAGAGGAAAATGACATAATGGTAACGAGGAGAGCAAAATGACAGAATGGTAACGAGGAGAGCAAAATGACAGAATGGTAACGAGGAGAGCAAAATGACAGAATGGTAACGAGGAGAGCTAAATGACAGAATGGTAACGAGGAGAGGAAAATGACTGAATGGTAAGGAAGAGAGGAAAATGACAGAATGTTAACGAGGAGCGGAAAATGACAGAATGGTAACGAGGAGAGCAAAATGACAGAATGGTAACGAGGAGAGGAAAATGACTGAATGGTAAGGAAGAGAGGAAAATGACAGAATGTTAACGAGGAGCGGAAAATGACAGAATGGTAACGAGGAGAGCAAAATGACAGAATGGTAACGAGGAGAGGAAAATGACTGAATGGTAAGGAAGAGAGGAAAATGACAGAATGTTAACGAGGAGCGGAAAATGACAGAATGGCAAAGAGGAGAGGAAAATGACATAATGGTAACGAGGAGAGCAAAATGACAGAATGGTAACGACGAGAGCAAAATGACAGAATGGTAACGAGGAGCGGAAAATGACAGAATGGCAAAGAGGAGAGGAAAATGACATAATGGTAACGAGGAGAGCAAAATGACAGAATGGTAACGACGAGAGCAAAATGACAGAATGGCAAAGAGGAGAGGAAAATGACATAATGGTAACGAGGAGAGCAAAATGACAAAATGGTAACGAGGAGAGCAAAATGACAGAATGGTAAAGAGGAGAGCAAAATGACAGAATGGTAACGAGGAGAGCAAAATGACATGATGGTAACGAGGAGAGGAAAATAACAGGATGGTAACGAGGAGAGGAAAATGACAGGATGGTAACGAGGAGAGGAAAATGACATAATGGTAACGAGGAGAGGAAAATGACATAATGGTAATGAGGAGAGGAAAATGACAGAATGGTAAAGAGCAGAGGAAAATGACAGAATGGTAAAGAGCAGAGGAAAATGACAGAATGGTAACGAGGAGAGGAAAATGACAGAATGGCAAAGAGGAGAGGAAAATGACAGAATGGTAACGAGGAGAGGAAAATGACAGAATGGCAAAGAGGAGAGGAAAATGACATAACGGTAACGAGGAGAGCAAAATGACAGAATGGTAACGAGGAGAGCAAAATGACATAACGGTAACGAGGAGAGCAAAATGACAGAATGGTAACGAGGAGAGCAAAATGACAGAATGGTAACGAGGAGAGGAAAATGACTGAATGGTAAGGAAGAGAGGAAAATGACAGAATGGTAACGAGGAGCGGAAAATGACAGAATGGCAAAGAGGAGAGGAAAATGACATAATGGTAACGAGGAGAGCAAAATGACAGAATGGTAAAGAGGAGAGGAAAATGACAGAATGGCAAAGAGGAGAGGAAAATGACATAATGGTAACGAGGAGAGCAAAATGACAGAAAGGTAACGACGAGAGCAAAATGACAGAATGGTAACGAGGAGAGCAAAATGACAGAATGGCAAAGAGGAGAGGAAAATGACATAATGGTAACGAGGAGAGCAAAATGACAGAATGGTAACGAGGATAGCAAAATGACAGAATAGTAAAGAGGAGAGCAAAATGACAGAATGGTAACGAGGAGAGCAAAATGACATAATGGTAACGAGGAGAGGAAAATAACAGGATGGTGAAGAGGAGAGCAAAATTACAGAATGGTAACGAGGAGAGGAAAATGACAGAATGGTAACGAGGAGAGGAAAATGACATAATGGTAACGAGAGCAAAATGACAGAATGGTAACGACGAGAGCAAAATGACAGAATGGTAACGAGGAGAGCAAAATGACAGAATGGTAACGAGGAGAGGAAAATGACTGAATGGTAAGGAAGAGAGGAAAATGACAGAATGCTAACGAGGAGCGGAAAATGACAGAATGGCAAAGAGGAGAGGAAAATGACATAATGGTAACGAGGAGAGCAAAATGACAGAATGGTAAAGAGGAGAGGAAAATGGCAGAATGGCAAAGAGGAGAGCAAAATGACAGAATGGTAACGAGGAGAGGAAAATGACAGAATGGCAACGAGGAGAGCAAAATGACAGAATGGTAACGAGGAGAGGAAAATGACATAATGGTAACGAGGAGAGCAAAATGACAGAATGGTAACGAGGAGAGGAAAATGACAGAATGGTAACGAGGAGAGGAAAATGACTGAATGGTAAGGAAGAGAGGAAAATGACAGAATGGTAACGAGGAGCGACAAATGACAGAATGGCAAAGAGGAGAGGAAAATGACATAATGGTAACGAGGAGAGCAAAATGACAGAATGGTAAAGAGGAGAGGAAAATGACAGAATGGCAAAGAGGAGAGGAAAATGACATAATGGTAACGAGGAGAGCAAAATGACAGAATAGTAAAGAGGAGAGCAAAATGACAGAATGGTAACGAGGAGAGCAAAATGACATAATGGTAACGAGGAGAGGAAAATAACAGGATGGTGAAGAGGAGAGCAAAATTACAGAATGGTAACGAGGAGAGGAAAATGACAGAATGGTAACGAGGAGAGGAAAATGACATAATGGTAACGAGAGCAAAATGACAGAATGGTAACGACGAGAGCAAAATGACAGAATGGTAACGAGGAGAGCAAAATGACAGAATGGTAACGAGGAGAGGAAAATGACTGAATGGTAAGGAAGAGAGGAAAATGACAGAATGCTAACGAGGAGCGGAAAATGACAGAATGGCAAAGAGGAGAGGAAAATGACATAATGGTAACGAGGAGAGCAAAATGACAGAATGGTAAAGAGGAGAGGAAAATGGCAGAATGGCAAAGAGGAGAGCAAAATGACAGAATGGTAACGAGGAGAGGAAAATGACAGAATGGCAACGAGGAGAGCAAAATGACAGAATGGTAACGAGGAGAGGAAAATGACATAATGGTAACGAGGAGAGCAAAATGACAATGGTAACGAGGAGAGGAAAATGACAGAATGGTAACGAGGAGAGGAAAATGACTGAATGGTAAGGAAGAGAGGAAAATGACAGAATGGTAACGAGGAGCGACAAATGACAGAATGGCAAAGAGGAGAGGAAAATGACATAATGGTAACGAGGAGAGCAAAATGACAGAATGGTAAAGAGGAGAGGAAAATGACAGAATGGCAAAGAGGAGAGGAAAATGACATAATGGTAACGAGGAGAGCAAAATGACAGAATGGTAACGACGAGAGCAAAATGACAGAATGCCAAAGAGGAGAGGAAAATGACATAATGGTAATGAGGAGAGCAAAATGACAGAATGGTAACGAGAAGAGCAAAATGACAGAATAGTAAAGAGGAGAGCAAAATGACAGAATGGTAATGAGGAGAGCAAAATGACATAATGGTAACGAGGAGAGGAAAATAACAGGATGGTAACGAGGAGAGGAAAATGACAGGATGGTAACGAGGAGAGGAAAATGACATAATGGTAACGAGGAGAGGAAAATGACATAATGGTAATGAGGAGAGGAAAATGACAGAATGGTAACGAGGAGAGCAAAATGACAGAATGGTAACGAGGAGAGCAAAATGACAGAATGGCAAAGACGAGAGGAAAATGACATAATGGTAACGAGGAGAGGAAAATGACATAATGGTAACGAGGAGAGGAAAATGACATAATGGTAAAGAGGAGAGGAAAATGACAGAATGGTAAAGAGGAGAAGAAAATGACAGGATGGTAACGAGGAGAGGAAAATGACATAATGGTAACGAGGAGAGGAAAATGACAGGATGGCAAAGAGGAGAGGAAAATGACAGAATGGTAACGAGGAGAGGAAAATGACAGGATGGTAACGAGGAGAGGAAAATGGCAATGGTAACGAGGAGAGGAAAATGACAGAATGGTAACGAGGAGAGGAAAATAACAATGGTAACGAGGAGAGGAAAATGACAGAATGGTAACGAGGAGAGGAAAATGACAGAATGGTAATGAGGAGAGGAAAACGACAGAATGGTAAAGAGGAGAGGAAAATGACAGAATGGTAATGAGCAGAGGAAAATGACAGGATGGTAACGAGGAGAGGAAAATGACATAATGGTAACGAGGAGAGGAAAATGACATAATGGTAAAGAGGAGAGGAAAATGACAGGATGGCAAAGAGGAGAGCAAAATGACAGAATGGTAATGAGGAGAGGAAAATGACAGGATGGTAACGAGGAGAGGAAAATGACATAATGGTAACGAGGAGAGGAAAATGACATAATGGTAACGAGGAGAGGAAAATGACATAATGGTAATGAGGAGAGGAAAATGACAGAATGGTAAAGAGCAGAGGAAAATGACAGAATGGTAACGAGGAGAGGAAAATGACAGGATGGCAAAGAGGAGAGGAAAATGACAGAATGGTAACGAGGAGAGGAAAATGACAGAATGGTAAAGAACAGAGGAAAATGACAGAATGGTAAAGAGGAGAGCAACATGACAGAATGGTAAAGAACAGAGGAAAATGACAGAATGGTAAAGAGGAGAGCAACATGACAGAATGGTAAAGAACAGAGGAAAATGACAGAATGGTAAAGAGGAGAGGAAAATGACATAATGGTAAAGAGGAGAGCAAAATGACAGAATGGTAAAGAGGAGAGGAAAATGACAGAATGGTAACGAGGAGAGGAAAATGACAGAATGGTAATGAGGAGAGGAAAATGACAGAATGGTAAAGAGGAGAGCAACATGACAGAATGGTAAAGAACAGAGGAAAATGACAGAATGGTAACGAGGAGAGGAAAATGACAGAATGGTAATGAGGAGAGGAAAATGACAGAATGGTAAAGAGGAGAGCAACATGACAGAATGGTAAAGAACAGAGGAAAATGACAGAATGGTAATGAGGAGAGGAAAATGACAGAATGGTAAAGAGGAGAGCAACATGACAGAATGGTAAAGAGGAGAGCAAAATGACAGAATGGTAATGAGGAGAGGAAAATGACAGAATGGTAAAGAGGAGAGCAACATGACAGAATGGTAAAGAACAGAGGAAAATGACAGAATGGTAATGAGGAGAGGAAAATGACAGAATGGTAAAGAGGAGAGCAACATGACAGAATGGTAAAGAGGAGAGGAAAATGACAGAATGGTAAAGAGGAGAGCAACATGACAGAATGGTAAAGAGGAGAGCAACATGACAGAATGGTAAAGAACAGAGGAAAATGACAGAATGGTAATGAGGAGAGGAAAATGACAGAATGGTAAAGAGGAGAGGAAAATGACAGAATGGTAATGAGGAGAGGAAAATGACAGAATGGTAAAGAGGAGAGGAAAATGACAGAATGGTAAAGAGGAGAGGAAAATGACAGAATGGTAAAGAGGAGAGGAAAATGACAGAATGGTAAAGAGGAGAGCAACATGACAGAATGGTAAAGAGGAGAGGAAAATGACATAATGGTAAAGAGCAGAGGAAAATGACAGATTGGTAAAGAGGAGAGCAACATGACAGAATGGTAACGAGGAGCGGAAAATGACAGAATGGCAAAGAGGAGAGGAAAATGACAGAATGGTAAAGAGGAGAGCAACATGACAGAATGGTAACGAGGAGCGGAAAATGACAGAATGGCAAAGAGGAGAGGAAAATGACAGAATGGTAAAGAGGAGAGCAACATGACAGAATGGTAAAGAGGAGAGCAACATGACAGAATGGTAAAGAGGAGAGGAAAATGACAGAATGGTAAAGAGGAGAGGAAAATGACAGAATGGTAAAGAGGAGAGCAACATGACAGAATGGTAACGAGGAGCGGAAAATGACAGAATGGCAAAGAGGAGAGGAAAATGACAGAATGGTAAAGAGGAGAGCAACATGACAGAATGGTAAAGAGGAGAGCAACATGACAGAATGGTAAAGAGGAGAGGAAAATGACAGAATGGTAAAGAGGAGAGGAAAATGACAGAATGGTAAAGAGGAGAGCAACATGACGGAATGGTAACGAGGAGCGGAAAATGACAGAATGGTAAAGAGGAGAGGAAAATGACAGAATGGTAAAGAGGAGAGCAACATGACAGAATGGTAAAGAGGAGAGCAACATGACAGAATGGTAAAGAGGAGAGCAACATGACAGAATGGTAAAGAGGAGAGGAAAATGACAGAATGGTAAAGAGGAGAGCAACATGACGGAATGGTAAAGAGGAGAGCAACATGACAGAATGGTAAAGAGGAGAGCAACATGACAGAATGGTAAAGAGGAGAGGAAAATGACAGAATGGTAAAGAGGAGAGCAACATGACAGAATGGTAAAGAGGAGAGGAAAATGACAGAATGGTAAAGAGGAGAGGAAAATGACAGAATGGTAAAGAGGAGAGCAACATGACAGAATGGTAAAGAACAGAGGAAAATGACAGAATGGTAAAGAGGAGAGGAAAATGACAGAATGGTAAAGAGGAGAGCAACATGACAGAATGGTAAAGAGGAGAGGAAAATGACATAATGGTAAAGAGCAGAGGAAAATGACAGAATGGTAAAGAGGAGAGCAACATGACAGAATGGTAACGAGGAGCGGAAAATGACAGAATGGCAAAGAGGAGAGGAAAATGACAGAATGGTAAAGAGGAGAGGAAAATGACAGAATGGTAAAGAGGAGAGCAACATGACAGAATGGTAAAGAGGAGAGCAACATGACAGAATGGTAAAGAGGAGAGCAACATGACAGAATGGTAAAGAGGAGAGCAACATGACAGAATGGTAAAGAGGAGAGGAAAATGACAGAATGGTAAAGAGGAGAGCAACATGACGGAATGGTAAAGAGGAGAGCAACATGACAGAATGGTAAAGAGGAGAGCAACATGACAGAATGGTAAAGAGGAGAGGAAAATGACAGAATGGCAAAGAGGAGAGGAAAATGACATAATGGTAACGAGGAGAGCAAAATGACAGAATGGTAAAGAGGAGAGGAAAATGACAGAATGGCAAAGAGGAGAGGAAAATGACATAATGGTAACGAGGAGAGCAAAATGACAGAAAGGTAACGACGAGAGCAAAATGACAGAATGGTAACGAGGAGAGCAAAATGACAGAATGGCAAAGAGGAGAGGAAAATGACATAATGGTAACGAGGAGAGCAAAATGACAGAATGGTAACGAGGATAGCAAAATGACAGAATAGTAAAGAGGAGAGCAAAATGACAGAATGGTAACGAGGAGAGCAAAATGACATAATGGTAACGAGGAGAGGAAAATAACAGGATGGTGAAGAGGAGAGCAAAATTACAGAATGGTAACGAGGAGAGGAAAATGACAGAATGGTAACGAGGAGAGGAAAATGACATAATGGTAACGAGAGCAAAATGACAGAATGGTAACGACGAGAGCAAAATGACAGAATGGTAACGAGGAGAGCAAAATGACAGAATGGTAACGAGGAGAGGAAAATGACTGAATGGTAAGGAAGAGAGGAAAATGACAGAATGCTAACGAGGAGCGGAAAATGACAGAATGGCAAAGAGGAGAGGAAAATGACATAATGGTAACGAGGAGAGCAAAATGACAGAATGGTAAAGAGGAGAGGAAAATGGCAGAATGGCAAAGAGGAGAGCAAAATGACAGAATGGTAACGAGGAGAGGAAAATGACAGAATGGCAACGAGGAGAGCAAAATGACAGAATGGTAACGAGGAGAGGAAAATGACATAATGGTAACGAGGAGAGCAAAATGACAGAATGGTAACGAGGAGAGGAAAATGACAGAATGGTAACGAGGAGAGGAAAATGACTGAATGGTAAGGAAGAGAGGAAAATGACAGAATGGTAACGAGGAGCGACAAATGACAGAATGGCAAAGAGGAGAGGAAAATGACATAATGGTAACGAGGAGAGCAAAATGACAGAATGGTAAAGAGGAGAGGAAAATGACAGAATGGCAAAGAGGAGAGGAAAATGACATAATGGTAACGAGGAGAGCAAAATGACAGAATAGTAAAGAGGAGAGCAAAATGACAGAATGGTAACGAGGAGAGCAAAATGACATAATGGTAACGAGGAGAGGAAAATAACAGGATGGTGAAGAGGAGAGCAAAATTACAGAATGGTAACGAGGAGAGGAAAATGACAGAATGGTAACGAGGAGAGGAAAATGACATAATGGTAACGAGAGCAAAATGACAGAATGGTAACGACGAGAGCAAAATGACAGAATGGTAACGAGGAGAGCAAAATGACAGAATGGTAACGAGGAGAGGAAAATGACTGAATGGTAAGGAAGAGAGGAAAATGACAGAATGCTAACGAGGAGCGGAAAATGACAGAATGGCAAAGAGGAGAGGAAAATGACATAATGGTAACGAGGAGAGCAAAATGACAGAATGGTAAAGAGGAGAGGAAAATGGCAGAATGGCAAAGAGGAGAGCAAAATGACAGAATGGTAACGAGGAGAGGAAAATGACAGAATGGCAACGAGGAGAGCAAAATGACAGAATGGTAACGAGGAGAGGAAAATGACATAATGGTAACGAGGAGAGCAAAATGACAATGGTAACGAGGAGAGGAAAATGACAGAATGGTAACGAGGAGAGGAAAATGACTGAATGGTAAGGAAGAGAGGAAAATGACAGAATGGTAACGAGGAGCGACAAATGACAGAATGGCAAAGAGGAGAGGAAAATGACATAATGGTAACGAGGAGAGCAAAATGACAGAATGGTAAAGAGGAGAGGAAAATGACAGAATGGCAAAGAGGAGAGGAAAATGACATAATGGTAACGAGGAGAGCAAAATGACAGAATGGTAACGACGAGAGCAAAATGACAGAATGCCAAAGAGGAGAGGAAAATGACATAATGGTAATGAGGAGAGCAAAATGACAGAATGGTAACGAGAAGAGCAAAATGACAGAATAGTAAAGAGGAGAGCAAAATGACAGAATGGTAATGAGGAGAGCAAAATGACATAATGGTAACGAGGAGAGGAAAATAACAGGATGGTAACGAGGAGAGGAAAATGACAGGATGGTAACGAGGAGAGGAAAATGACATAATGGTAACGAGGAGAGGAAAATGACATAATGGTAATGAGGAGAGGAAAATGACAGAATGGTAACGAGGAGAGCAAAATGACAGAATGGTAACGAGGAGAGCAAAATGACAGAATGGCAAAGACGAGAGGAAAATGACATAATGGTAACGAGGAGAGGAAAATGACATAATGGTAACGAGGAGAGGAAAATGACATAATGGTAAAGAGGAGAGGAAAATGACAGAATGGTAAAGAGGAGAAGAAAATGACAGGATGGTAACGAGGAGAGGAAAATGACATAATGGTAACGAGGAGAGGAAAATGACAGGATGGCAAAGAGGAGAGGAAAATGACAGAATGGTAACGAGGAGAGGAAAATGACAGGATGGTAACGAGGAGAGGAAAATGGCAATGGTAACGAGGAGAGGAAAATGACAGAATGGTAACGAGGAGAGGAAAATAACAATGGTAACGAGGAGAGGAAAATGACAGAATGGTAACGAGGAGAGGAAAATGACAGAATGGTAATGAGGAGAGGAAAACGACAGAATGGTAAAGAGGAGAGGAAAATGACAGAATGGTAATGAGCAGAGGAAAATGACAGGATGGTAACGAGGAGAGGAAAATGACATAATGGTAACGAGGAGAGGAAAATGACATAATGGTAAAGAGGAGAGGAAAATGACAGGATGGCAAAGAGGAGAGCAAAATGACAGAATGGTAATGAGGAGAGGAAAATGACAGGATGGTAACGAGGAGAGGAAAATGACATAATGGTAACGAGGAGAGGAAAATGACATAATGGTAACGAGGAGAGGAAAATGACATAATGGTAATGAGGAGAGGAAAATGACAGAATGGTAAAGAGCAGAGGAAAATGACAGAATGGTAACGAGGAGAGGAAAATGACAGGATGGCAAAGAGGAGAGGAAAATGACAGAATGGTAACGAGGAGAGGAAAATGACAGAATGGTAAAGAACAGAGGAAAATGACAGAATGGTAAAGAGGAGAGCAACATGACAGAATGGTAAAGAACAGAGGAAAATGACAGAATGGTAAAGAGGAGAGCAACATGACAGAATGGTAAAGAACAGAGGAAAATGACAGAATGGTAAAGAGGAGAGGAAAATGACATAATGGTAAAGAGGAGAGCAAAATGACAGAATGGTAAAGAGGAGAGGAAAATGACAGAATGGTAACGAGGAGAGGAAAATGACAGAATGGTAATGAGGAGAGGAAAATGACAGAATGGTAAAGAGGAGAGCAACATGACAGAATGGTAAAGAACAGAGGAAAATGACAGAATGGTAACGAGGAGAGGAAAATGACAGAATGGTAATGAGGAGAGGAAAATGACAGAATGGTAAAGAGGAGAG
Organism: Myxine glutinosa; assembly: GCF_964187855.1. Lineage (NCBI taxonomy): Eukaryota > Metazoa > Chordata > Myxini > Myxiniformes > Myxinidae > Myxine > Myxine glutinosa. The sequence continues at coordinate 117,130,181 of NC_136265.1, forward strand.
CAACATGACAGAATGGTAAAGAACAGAGGAAAATGACAGAATGGTAATGAGGAGAGGAAAATGACAGAATGGTAAAGAGGAGAGCAACATGACAGAATGGTAAAGAGGAGAGCAAAATGACAGAATGGTAATGAGGAGAGGAAAATGACAGAATGGTAAAGAGGAGAGCAACATGACAGAATGGTAAAGAACAGAGGAAAATGACAGAATGGTAATGAGGAGAGGAAAATGACAGAATGGTAAAGAGGAGAGCAACATGACAGAATGGTAAAGAGGAGAGGAAAATGACAGAATGGTAAAGAGGAGAGCAACATGACAGAATGGTAAAGAGGAGAGCAACATGACAGAATGGTAAAGAACAGAGGAAAATGACAGAATGGTAATGAGGAGAGGAAAATGACAGAATGGTAAAGAGGAGAGGAAAATGACAGAATGGTAATGAGGAGAGGAAAATGACAGAATGGTAAAGAGGAGAGGAAAATGACAGAATGGTAAAGAGGAGAGGAAAATGACAGAATGGTAAAGAGGAGAGGAAAATGACAGAATGGTAAAGAGGAGAGCAACATGACAGAATGGTAAAGAGGAGAGGAAAATGACATAATGGTAAAGAGCAGAGGAAAATGACAGATTGGTAAAGAGGAGAGCAACATGACAGAATGGTAACGAGGAGCGGAAAATGACAGAATGGCAAAGAGGAGAGGAAAATGACAGAATGGTAAAGAGGAGAGCAACATGACAGAATGGTAACGAGGAGCGGAAAATGACAGAATGGCAAAGAGGAGAGGAAAATGACAGAATGGTAAAGAGGAGAGCAACATGACAGAATGGTAAAGAGGAGAGCAACATGACAGAATGGTAAAGAGGAGAGGAAAATGACAGAATGGTAAAGAGGAGAGGAAAATGACAGAATGGTAAAGAGGAGAGCAACATGACAGAATGGTAACGAGGAGCGGAAAATGACAGAATGGCAAAGAGGAGAGGAAAATGACAGAATGGTAAAGAGGAGAGCAACATGACAGAATGGTAAAGAGGAGAGCAACATGACAGAATGGTAAAGAGGAGAGGAAAATGACAGAATGGTAAAGAGGAGAGGAAAATGACAGAATGGTAAAGAGGAGAGCAACATGACGGAATGGTAACGAGGAGCGGAAAATGACAGAATGGTAAAGAGGAGAGGAAAATGACAGAATGGTAAAGAGGAGAGCAACATGACAGAATGGTAAAGAGGAGAGCAACATGACAGAATGGTAAAGAGGAGAGCAACATGACAGAATGGTAAAGAGGAGAGGAAAATGACAGAATGGTAAAGAGGAGAGCAACATGACGGAATGGTAAAGAGGAGAGCAACATGACAGAATGGTAAAGAGGAGAGCAACATGACAGAATGGTAAAGAGGAGAGGAAAATGACAGAATGGTAAAGAGGAGAGCAACATGACAGAATGGTAAAGAGGAGAGGAAAATGACAGAATGGTAAAGAGGAGAGGAAAATGACAGAATGGTAAAGAGGAGAGCAACATGACAGAATGGTAAAGAACAGAGGAAAATGACAGAATGGTAAAGAGGAGAGGAAAATGACAGAATGGTAAAGAGGAGAGCAACATGACAGAATGGTAAAGAGGAGAGGAAAATGACATAATGGTAAAGAGCAGAGGAAAATGACAGAATGGTAAAGAGGAGAGCAACATGACAGAATGGTAACGAGGAGCGGAAAATGACAGAATGGCAAAGAGGAGAGGAAAATGACAGAATGGTAAAGAGGAGAGGAAAATGACAGAATGGTAAAGAGGAGAGCAACATGACAGAATGGTAAAGAGGAGAGCAACATGACAGAATGGTAAAGAGGAGAGCAACATGACAGAATGGTAAAGAGGAGAGCAACATGACAGAATGGTAAAGAGGAGAGGAAAATGACAGAATGGTAAAGAGGAGAGCAACATGACGGAATGGTAAAGAGGAGAGCAACATGACAGAATGGTAAAGAGGAGAGCAACATGACAGAATGGTAAAGAGGAGAGGAAAATGACAGAATGGTAAAGAGGAGAGCAACATGACAGAATGGTAAAGAGGAGAGGAAAATGACAGAATGGTAAAGAGGAGAGGAAAATGACAGAATGGTAAAGAGGAGAGCAACATGACAGAATGGTAAAGAGGAGAGCAACATGACAGAATGGTAAAGAGGAGAGCAACATGACAGAATGGGAAAGAGGAGAGCAACATGACGGAATGGTAAAGAACAGAGGAAAATGACAGAATGGTAATGAGGAGAGGAAAATGACAGAATGGTAAAGAGGAGAGGAAAATGACAGAATGGTAAAGAGGAGAGCAACATGACAGAATGGTAAAGAGGAGAGCAACATGACAGAATGGTAAAGAACAGAGGAAAATGACAGAATGGTAATGAGGAGAGGAAAATGACAGAATGGTAAAGAGGAGAGGAAAATGACAGAATGGTAATGAGGAGAGGAAAATGACAGAATGGTAAAGAGGAGAGGAAAATGACAGAATGGTAATGAGGAGAGGAAAATGACAGAATGGTAAAGAGGAGAGCAACATGACAGAATGGTAAAGAACAGAGGAAAATGACAGAATGGTAATGAGGAGAGGAAAATGACAGAATGGTAAAGAACAGAGGAAAATGACAGAATGGTAAAGAGGAGAGGAAAATGACAGAATGGTAAAGAGGAGAGGAAAATGACAGAATGGTAATGAGGAGAGGAAAATGACAGAATGGTAAAGAGGAGAGCAACATGACAGAATGGTAAAGAACAGAGGAAAATGACAGAATGGTAAAGAGGAGAGCAACATGACAGAATGGTAAAGAACAGAGGAAAATGACAGAATGGTAATGAGGAGAGGAAAATGACAGAATGGTAAAGAGGAGAGGAAAATGACAGAATGGTAATGAGGAGAGGAAAATGACAGAATGGTAAAGAGGAGAGGAAAATGACAGAATGGTAATGAGGAGAGGAAAATGACAGAATGGTAAAGAGGAGAGCAACATGACAGAATGGTAAAGAGGAGAGGAAAATGACATAATGGTAAAGAGCAGAGGAAAATGACAGAATGGTAAAGAGGAGAGCAACATGACAGAATGGTAACGAGGAGCGGAAAATGACAGAATGGCAAAGAGGAGAGGAAAATGACAGAATGGTAAAGAGGAGAGGAAAATGACAGAATGGTAAAGAGGAGAGGAAAATGACAGAATGGTAAAGAGGAGAGCAACATGACAGAATGGTAAAGAGGAGAGCAACATGACAGAATGGTAAAGAGGAGAGCAACATGACAGAATGGGAAAGAGGAGAGGAAAATGACAGAATGGTAAAGAGGAGAGCAACATGACGGAATGGTAAAGAGGAGAGCAACATGACAGAATGGTAAAGAGGAGAGCAACATGACAGAATGGTAAAGAGGAGAGGAAAATGACAGAATGGTAAAGAGGAGAGCAACATGACAGAATGGTAAAGAGGAGAGGAAAATGACAGAATGGTAAAGAGGAGAGGAAAATGACAGAATGGTAAAGAGGAGAGCAACATGACAGAATGGTAAAGAGGAGAGGAAAATGACAGAATGGTAAAGAGGAGAGGAAAATGACAGAATGGTAAAGAGGAGAGGAAAATGGCAGAATGGTAAAGAGCAGAGGAAAATGGCAGATTGGTAAAAAGGAGAGGAAAATGGCAGAATGGTAAAGAGGAGAGGAAAATGACAGAATGGTAAAGAGGAGAGCAACATGACAGAATGGTAAAGAGGAGAGGAAAATGACAGAATGGTAAAGAGGAGAGCAACATGACAGAATGGTAAAGAGGAGAGGAAAATGACAGAATGGTAAAGAGGAGAGGAAAATGACAGAATGGTAAAGAGGAGAGCAACATGACAGAATGGTAAAGAGGAGAGGAAAATGACAGAATGGTAAAGAGGAGAGCAACATGACAGAATGGTAAAGAGGAGAGGAAAATGACAGAATGGTAAAGAGGAGAGGAAAATGACAGAATGGTAAAGAGGAGAGGAAAATGACATAATGGTAAAGAGCAGAGGAACATGACAGAATGGTAACGAGGAGAGGAAAATGACAGAATGGTAAAGAGGAGAGGAAAATGGCAGAATGGTAAAGAGCAGAGGAACATGACAGAATGGTAACGAGGAGAGGAAAATGACAGAATGGTAAAGAGCAGAGGAACATGACAGAATGGTAACGAGGAGAGGAAAATGACAGAATGGTAAAGAGGAGAGCAACATGACAGAATTGTAAAGAGGAGAGGAAAATGACAGATTGGTAAAGAGGAGAGGAAAATGACAGATTGGTAAAGAGGAGAGGAAAATGACAAAATGGTAAAGAGGAGAGGAAAATGACATAATGGTAAAGAGGAGAGGAAAATGACAGATTGGTAAAGAGGAGAGGAAAATGACAGATTGGTAAAGAGGAGAGGAAAATGGCAGAATGGTAAAGAGCAGAGGAACATGACAGATTGGTAAAGAGGAGAGGAAAATGGCAGAATGGTAAAGAGCAGAGGAAAATGACAGATTGGTAAAGAGCAGAGGAACATGACAGAATGGTAAAGAGCAGAGGAAAATGGCAGAATGGTAAAGAGCAGAGGAACATGACAGATTGGTAAAGAGGAGAGGAAAATGGCAGAATGGTAAAGAGGAGAGGAAAATGACAAAATGGTAAAGAGGAGAGGAAAATGACAAAATGGTAAAGAGCAGAGGAAAATGGCAGAATGGTAAAGAGCAGAGGAAAATGACAGAATGGTAAAGAGGAGAGGAAAATGACAAAATGGTAAAGAGCAGAGGAAAATGGCAGAATGGTAAAGAGCAGAGGAACATGACAGAATGGTAAAGAGCAGAGCAAAATGACAGAATGGTAAAGAGCAGAGGAAAATGGCAGAATGGTAAAGAGCAGAGGAAAATGACAGAATGGTAAAGAGCAGAGGAAAATGACAGATTGGTAAAGAGGAGAGGAAAATGGCAGATTGGTAAAGAGGAGAGGAAAATGACAGATTGGTAAAGAGGAGAGGAAAATGGCAGATTGGTAAAGAGGAGAGGAAAATGGCAGATTGGTAAAGAGGAGAGGAAAATGACAAAATGGTAAAGAGCAGAGGAAAATGGCAGAATGGTAAAGAGCAGAGGAAAATGACAGAATGGTAACGAGGAGAGGAAAATGACAGATTGGTAAAGAGGAGAGGAAAATGACAGATTGGTAAAGAGGAGAGGAAAATGACAAAATGGTAAAGAGGAGAGGAAAATGACATAATGGTAAAGAGGAGAGGAAAATGACAGATTGGTAAAGAGGAGAGGAAAATGACAAAATGGTAAAGAGGAGAGGAAAATGACATAATGGTAAAGAGGAGAGGAAAATGACATAATGTTAAAAAGGAGAGGAAAATGACAGAATGGTAAAGAGGAGAGCAACATGACAGAATGGTAAAGAGGAGAGGAAAATGACAGAATGGTAAAGAGGAGAGGAAAATGACAGAATGGTAAAGAGGAGAGCAACATGACAGAATGGTAAAGAGGAGAGCAACATGACAGAATGGTAAAGAGGAGAGCAACATGACAGAATGGGAAAGAGGAGAGCAACATGACAGAATGGGAAAGAGGAGAGGAAAATGACAGAATGGTAAAGAGGAGAGGAAAATGACAGAATGGTAAAGAGGAGAGCAACATGACAGAATGGTAAAGAGGAGAGGAAAATGACAGAATGGTAAAGAGGAGAGGAAAATGACAGAATGGTAAAGAGGAGAGGAAAATGACAGAATGGTAAAGAGGAGAGGAAAATGACAGAATGGTAAAGAGGAGAGCAACATGACAGAATGGTAAAGAACAGAGGAAAATGACAGAATGGTAACGAGGAGAGGAAAATGACAGAATGGTAAAGAGGAGAGCAACATGGCAGAATGGTAAAGAACAGAGGAAAATGACAGAATGGTAATGAGGAGAGGAAAATGACAGAATGGTAAAGAGGAGAGGAAAATGACAGAATGGTAAAGAGGAGAGGAAAATGACAGAATGGTAAAGAGGAGAGCAACATGGCAGAATGGTAATGAGGAGAGGAAAATGACAGAATGGTAAAGAGGAGAGGAAAATGACAGAATGGTAAAGAGGAGAGCAACATGACAGAATGGTAAAGAACAGAGGAAAATGACAGAATGGTAACGAGGAGAGGAAAATGACAGAATGGTAATGAGGAGAGGAAAATGACAGAATGGTAAAGAGGAGAGCAACATGGCAGAATGGTAAAGAACAGAGGAAAATGACAGAATGGTAATGAGGAGAGGAAAATGACAGAATGGTAAAGAGGAGAGGAAAATGACAGAATGGTAAAGAGGAGAGCAACATGACAGAATGGTAAAGAGGAGAGCAACATGACAGAATGGTAAAGAACAGAGGAAAATGACAGAATGGTAATGAGGAGAGGAAAATGACAGAATGGTAAAGAGGAGAGGAAAATGACAGAATGGTAATGAGGAGAGGAAAATGACAGAATGGTAACGAGGAGAGGAAAATGACAGAATGGTAATGAGGAGAGGAAAATGACAGAATGGTAAAGAGGAGAGCAACATGACAGAATGGTAAAGAACAGAGGAAAATGACAGAATGGTAACGAGGAGAGGAAAATGACAGAATGGTAATGAGGAGAGGAAAATGACAGAATGGTAAAGAGGAGAGCAACATGACGGAATGGTAAAGAACAGAGGAAAATGACAGAATGGTAATGAGGAGAGGAAAATGACAGAATGGTAAAGAGGAGAGGAAAATGACAGAATGGTAATGAGGAGAGGAAAATGACAGAATGGTAAAGAGGAGAGGAAAATGACAGAATGGTAATGAGGAGAGGAAAATGACAGAATGGTAAAGAGGAGAGCAACATGACAGAATGGTAAAGAGGAGAGGAAAATGACATAATGGTAAAGAGCAGAGGAAAATGACAGAATGGTAAAGAGGAGAGCAACATGACAGAATGGTAACGAGGAGCGGAAAATGACAGAATGGCAAAGAGGAGAGGAAAATGACAGAATGGTAAAGAGGAGAGGAAAATGACAGAATGGTAAAGAGGAGAGGAAAATGACAGAATGGTAACGAGGAGAGGAAAATGACAGAATGGTAATGAGGAGAGGAAAATGACAGAATGGTAAAGAGGAGAGCAACATGACGGAATGGTAAAGAACAGAGGAAAATGACAGAATGGTAATGAGGAGAGGAAAATGACAGAATGGTAAAGAGGAGAGGAAAATGACAGAATGGTAAAGAGGAGAGCAACATGACAGAATGGTAAAGAGGAGAGGAAAATGACAGAATGGTAAAGAGGAGAGCAACATGACAGAATGGTAAAGAGGAGAGGAAAATGACATAATGGTAAAGAGCAGAGGAAAATGACAGAATGGTAAAGAGGAGAGCAACATGACAGAATGGTAACGAGGAGCGGAAAATGACAGAATGGCAAAGAGGAGAGGAAAATGACAGAATGGTAAAGAGGAGAGGAAAATGACAGAATGGTAAAGAGGAGAGGAAAATGACAGAATGGTAACGAGGAGAGGAAAATGACAGAATGGCAAAGAGGAGAGGAAAATGACAGAATGGTAAAGAGGAGAGGAAAATGACAGAATGGTAAAGAGGAGAGGAAAATGACAGAATGGTAACGAGGAGAGGAAAATGACAGAATGGTAATGAGGAGAGGAAAATGACAGAATGGTAAAGAGGAGAGCAACATGACGGAATGGTAAAGAACAGAGGAAAATGACAGAATGGTAATGAGGAGAGGAAAATGACAGAATGGTAAAGAGGAGAGGAAAATGACAGAATGGTAATGAGGAGAGGAAAATGACAGAATGGTAAAGAGGAGAGGAAAATGACAGAATGGTAATGAGGAGAGGAAAATGACAGAATGGTAAAGAGGAGAGCAACATGACAGAATGGTAAAGAGGAGAGGAAAATGACATAATGGTAAAGAGCAGAGGAAAATGACAGAATGGTAAAGAGGAGAGCAACATGACAGAATGGTAACGAGGAGCGGAAAATGACAGAATGGCAAAGAGGAGAGGAAAATGACAGAATGGTAAAGAGGAGAGGAAAATGACAGAATGGTAAAGAGGAGAGGAAAATGACAGAATGGTAAAGAGGAGAGCAACATGACAGAATGGTAAAGAGGAGAGCAACATGACAGAATGGTAAAGAGGAGAGCAACATGACAGAATGGGAAAGAGGAGAGGAAAATGACAGAATGGTAAAGAGGAGAGCAACATGACGGAATGGTAAAGAGGAGAGCAACATGACAGAATGGTAAAGAGGAGAGCAACATGACAGAATGGTAAAGAGGAGAGGAAAATGACAGAATGGTAAAGAGGAGAGCAACATGACAGAATGGTAAAGAGGAGAGGAAAATGACAGAATGGTAAAGAGGAGAGGAAAATGACAGAATGGTAAAGAGGAGAGCAACATGACAGAATGGTAAAGAGGAGAGGAAAATGACAGAATGGTAAAGAGGAGAGCAACATGACAGAATGGTAAAGAGGAGAGGAAAATGACAGAATGGTAAAGAGGAGAGGAAAATGACAGAATGGTAAAGAGGAGAGGAAAATGGCAGAATGGTAAAGAGCAGAGGAAAATGGCAGATTGGTAAAGAGGAGAGGAAAATGGCAGAATGGTAAAGAGGAGAGGAAAATGACAGAATGGTAAAGAGGAGAGCAACATGACAGAATGGTAAAGAGGAGAGCAAAATGACAGAATGGTAAAGAGGAGAGGAAAATGACAGAATGGTAAAGAGGAGAGCAACATGACAGAATGGTAAAGAGGAGAGGAAAATGACAGAATGGTAAAGAGGAGAGGAAAATGACAGAATGGTAAAGAGGAGAGCAACATGACAGAATGGTAAAGAGGAGAGGAAAATGACAGAATGGTAAAGAGGAGAGCAACATGACAGAATGGTAAAGAGGAGAGGAAAATGACAGAATGGTAAAGAGGAGAGGAAAATGACAGAATGGTAAAGAGGAGAGGAAAATGACATAATGGTAAAGAGCAGAGGAAAATGGCAGAATGGTAAAGAGGAGAGCAACATGACAGAATGGTAAAGAGGAGAGGAAAATGACAGAATGGTAAAGAGGAGAGCAACATGACAGAATGGTAAAGAGGAGAGGAAAATGACAGAATGGTAACGAGGAGAGGAAAATGACAGAATGGTAAAGAGGAGAGGAAAATGGCAGAATGGTAAAGAGCAGAGGAACATGACAGAATGGTAACGAGGAGAGGAAAATGACAGAATGGTAAAGAGCAGAGGAACATGACAGAATGGTAACGAGGAGAGGAAAATGACAGAATGGTAAAGAGGAGAGCAACATGACAGAATTGTAAAGAGGAGAGGAAAATGACAGATTGGTAAAGAGGAGAGGAAAATGACAGATTGGTAAAGAGGAGAGGAAAATGACAAAATGGTAAAGAGGAGAGGAAAATGACATAATGGTAAAGAGGAGAGGAAAATGACATATTGGTAAAGAGGAGAGGAAAATGACAAAATGGTAAAGAGGAGAGGAAAATGGCAGAATGGTAAAGAGCAGAGGAACATGACAGAATGGTAAAGAGGAGAGGAAAATGGCAGAATGGTAAAGAGCAGAGGAACATGACAGATTGGTAAAGAGGAGAGGAAAATGACAGAATGGTAAAGAGGAGAGGAAAATGGCAGAATGGTAAAGAGCAGAGGAACATGACAGATTGGTAAAGAGGAGAGGAAAATGACAGAATGGTAAAGAGGAGAGGAAAATGACAGAATGGTAAAGAGCAGAGGAACATGACAGATTGGTAAAGAGGAGAGGAAAATGGCAGAATGGTAAAGAGCAGAGGAACATGACAGAATGGTAAAGAGGAGAGGAAAATGACAGAATGGTAAAGAGGAGAGGAAAATGACAGAATGGTAAAGAGGAGAGGAAAATGACAGAATGGTAAAGAGCAGAGGAACATGACAGATTGGTAAAGAGGAGAGGAAAATGACAGAATGGTAAAGAGGAGAGGAAAATGGCAGAATGGTAAAGAGCAGAGGAACATGACAGATTGGTAAAGAGGAGAGGAAAATGGCAGAATGGTAAAGAGGAGAGGAAAATGACAAAATGGTAAAGAGCAGAGGAAAATGGCAGAATGGTAAAGAGCAGAGGAACATGACAGAATGGTAAAGAGGAGAGGAAAATGGCAGAATGGTAAAGAGCAGAGGAAAATGACAGATTGGTAAAGAGCAGAGGAACATGACAGAATGGTAAAGAGCAGAGGAAAATGGCAGAATGGTAAAGAGCAGAGGAACATGACAGATTGGTAAAGAGGAGAGGAAAATGACAAAATGGTAAAGAGGAGAGGAAAATGACAAAATGGTAAAGAGCAGAGGAAAATGGCAGAATGGTAAAGAGCAGAGGAAAATGACAGAATGGTAACGAGGAGAGGAAAATGACAGATTGGTAAAGAGGAGAGGAAAATGACAGATTGGTAAAGAGGAGAGGAAAATGACAAAATGGTAAAGAGGAGAGGAAAATGACATAATGGTAAAGAGGAGAGGAAAATGACATAATGTTAAAAAGGAGAGGAAAATGACATAATGGTAAAGAGGAGAGGAAAATGACATAATGGTAAAGAGGAGAGGAAAATGACAAAATGGGAAAGAGGAGAGGAAAATGACAAAATGGGAAAGAGCAGAGGAAAATGACATAATGGTAAAGAGGAGAGGAAAATGACAGAATGGTAACGAGGAGAGGAAAATGACAGATTGGTAAAGAGGAGAGGAAAATGACAGATTGGTAAAGAGGAGAGGAAAATGACAAAATGGTAAAGAGGAGAGGAAAATGACATAATGGTAAAGAGGAGAGGAAAATGACAGATTGGTAAAGAGGAGAGGAAAATGACAAAATGGTAAAGAGGAGAGGAAAATGACATAATGGTAAAGAGGAGAGGAAAATGACATAATGGTAAAGAGGAGAGGAAAATGACATAATGGTAAAGAGGAGAGGAAAATGACATAATGGTAAAGAGGAGAGGAAAATGACAAAATGGTAAAGAGGAGAGGAAAATGACATAATGGTAAAGAGGAGAGGAAAATGATAGATTGGTAAAGAGGAGAGGAAAATGACAGATTGGTAAAGAGGAGAGGAAAATGACATAATGGTAAAGAGGAGAGGAAAATGACATAATGGTAAAGAGGAGAGGAAAATGACAGAATGGTAAAGAGGAGAGGAAAATGACATAATGGTAAAGAGGAGAGGAAAATGACATAATGGTAAAGAGGAGAGGAAAATGACAGAATGGTAAAGAGGAGAGGAAAATGACATAATGGTAAAGAGGAGAGGAAAATGACATAATGGTAAAGAGGAGAGGAAAATGACAGATTGGTAAAGAGGAGAGGAAAATGACATAATGGTAAAGAGGAGAGGAAAATGACATAATGGTAAAGAGGAGAGGAAAATGACAGATTGGTAAAGAGGAGAGGAAAATGACATAATGGTAAAGAGGAGAGGAAAATGACAGAATGGTAAAGAGGAGAGGAAAATGACATAATGGTAAAGAGGAGAGGAAAATGACAGAATGGTAAAGAGGAGAGGAAAATGACAGAATGGTAAAGAGGAGAGGAAAATGACATAATGGTAAAGAGGAGAGGAAAATGACATAATGGTAAAGAGGAGAGGAAAATGACATAATGGTAAAGAGGAGAGGAAAATGACAGATTGGTAAAGAGGAGAGGAAAATGACATAATGGTAAAGAGGAGAGGAAAATGACAGAATGGTAACGAGGAGAGGAAAATGACATAATGGTAAAGAGGAGAGGAAAATGACATAATGGTAAAGAGGAGAGGAAAATGACATAATGGTAAAGAGGAGAGGAAAATGACATAATGGTAAAGAGGAGAGGAAAATGACATAATGGTAAAGAGGAGAGGAAAATGACATAATGGTAAAGAGGAGAGGAAAATGACAGATTGGTAAAGAGGAGAGGAAAATGACATAATGGTAAAGAGGAGAGGAAAATGACATAATGGTAAAGAGGAGAGGAAAATGACATAATGGTAAAGAGGAGAGGAAAATGACATAATGGTAAAGAGGAGAGGAAAATGACAGATTGGTAAAGAGGAGAGGAAAATGACATAATGGTAAAGAGGAGAGGAAAATGACATAATGGTAAAGAGGAGAGGAAAATGACATAATGGTAAAGAGGAGAGGAAAATGACATAATGGTAAAGAGGAGAGGAAAATGACATAATGGTAAAGAGGAGAGGAAAATGACAGATTGGTAAAGAGGAGAGGAAAATGACATAATGGTAAAGAGGAGAGGAAAATGACATAATGGTAAAGAGGAGAGGAAAATGACATAATGGTAAAGAGGAGAGGAAAATGACAAAATGGTAAAGAGGAGAGCAACATGACAGAATGGTAAAGAGGAGAGGAAAATGACAAAATGGTAAAGAGGAGAGGAAAATGACATAATGGTAAAGAGGAGAGGAAAATGATAGATTGGTAAAGAGGAGAGGAAAATGACAGATTGGTAAAGAGGAGAGGAAAATGACATAATGGTAAAGAGGAGAGGAAAATGACAGAATGGTAAAGAGGAGAGGAAAATGACATAATGGTAAAGAGGAGAGGAAAATGACATAATGGTAAAGAGGAGAGGAAAATGACATAATGGTAAAGAGGAGAGGAAAATGACATATTGGTAAAGAGGAGAGGAAAATGACATAATGGTAAAGAGGAGAGGAAAATGACATAATGGTAAAGAGGAGAGGAAAATGACATAATGGTAAAGAGGAGAGGAAAATGACAGAATGGTAAAGAGGAGAGGAAAATGACATAATGGTAAAGAGGAGAGGAAAATGACATAATGGTAAAGAGGAGAGGAAAATGACAGATTGGTAAAGAGGAGAGGAAAATGACATAATGGTAAAGAGGAGAGGAAAATGACATAATGGTAAAGAGGAGAGGAAAATGACAGATTGGTAAAGAGGAGAGGAAAATGACATAATGGTAAAGAGGAGAGGAAAATGACAGATTGGTAAAGAGTAGAGGAAAATGACATAATGGTAAAGAGGAGAGGAAAATGACATAATGGTAAAGAGGAGAGGAAAATGACAAAATGGTAAAGAGGAGAGGAAAATGACATAATGGTAAAGAGGAGAGGAAAATGACATAATGGTAAAGAGGAGAGGAAAATGACATAATGGTAAAGAGGAGAGGAAAATGACATAATGGTAAAGAGGAGAGGAAAATGACAGATTGGTAAAGAGGAGAGGAAAATGACATAATGGTAAAGAGGAGAGGAAAATGACAGATTGGTAAAGAGGAGAGGAAAATGACATAATGGTAAAGAGGAGAGGAAAATGACAGAATGGTAACGAGGAGAGGAAAATGACATAATGGTAAAGAGGAGAGGAAAATGACATAATGGTAAAGAGGAGAGGAAAATGACATAATGGTAAAGAGGAGAGGAAAATGACATAATGGTAAAGAGGAGAGGAAAATGACATAATGGTAAAGAGGAGAGGAAAATGACATAATGGTAAAGAGGAGAGGAAAATGACATAATGGTAAAGAGGAGAGGAAAATGACATAATGGTAAAGAGGAGAGGAAAATGACATAATGGTAAAGAGGAGAGGAAAATGACATAATGGTAAAGAGGAGAGGAAAATGACATAATGGTAAAGAGGAGAGGAAAATGACATAATGGTAAGGAGGAGAGGAAAATGACATAATGGTAAAGAGGAGAGGAAAATGAAAGATTGGTAAAGAGGAGAGGAAAATGACATAATGGTAAAGAGGAGAGGAAAATGACATAATGGTAAAGAGGAGAGGAAAATGACATAATGGTAAAGAGGAGAGGAAAATGACATAATGGTAAAGAGGAGAGGAAAATGACATAATGGTAAAGAGGAGAGGAAAATGACATAATGGTAAAGAGGAGAGGAAAATGACAGATTGGTAAAGAGGAGAGGAAAATGACATCTATCTATAATTCCAGTAATCTCTGTGTGTATGTTTGTATGTTTGTATGTTTGTATGTTTGTATGTCTGTATGTCTGTGACCGCTGTTTCTCGACAACCACGGGTCCGATATACTTGAAACTTGCCAGGTATATTGCTGGGGACCCGAGGATGTGCCTTTTCAAGGTTTCATATTAATCGGAGAAGTAGTTACCGAGCTATGTCCAAAAAACGATTCAACCAATCAGAGAGCAGCGAGCTATCACGTGTGCCGAACGTGGCGAACAGACTCTGCCTCGGACGGCACATTTGAGAGCGTATTCATTTATTTCACGTTGGAAAACTATGTTGCCGTTAAACTATGTTTTAAAACTAATTAAAACTAATTTGCGATTCATCGTAACTGCGATTTGCGACCTTCCGGACAGTGAAGACTGCACTTCCGGCAGCCAATCACAGAACGCGTTGTTGCGTAGGCGTGGCCGATGTGAGAGCGAGCCGAGCCGAGCGCGTGCGCCATTACGGTTCGTAATTCGATTTCTTCCGGAGAAAATAATAATTTCTCGATTTCTTATGCGCATTATTTCTCCCAATTCAGTCAGAGCGAAGGGCGGAAGCGAAGAGCGTTGTTTTTTTTGTTTACGGGCGTACGGGCGTACGGGCGGGGTAGAGCGTACGGGTAGCGTTTTTTTTTTTTTTTGGCAAGGAACGGGCACCCACGTACGGGCATGCCCTAGTAATGGTAAAGAGGAGAGGAAAATGACATAATGGTAAAGAGGAGAGGAAAATGACAGAATGGTAAAGAGGAGAGGAAAATGACATAATGGTAAAGAGGAGAGGAAAATGACAAAATGGTAAAGAGGAGAGCAACATGACAGAATGGTAAAGAGGAGAGGAAAATGACAAAATGGTAAAGAGGAGAGGAAAATGACATAATGGTAAAGAGGAGAGGAAAATGACAGATTGGTAAAGAGGAGAGGAAAATGACAGATTGGTAAAGAGGAGAGGAAAATGACAGATTGGTAAAGAGGAGAGGAAAATGACATAATGGTAAAGAGGAGAGGAAAATGACAGATTGGTAAAGAGGAGAGGAAAATGACGTAATGGTAAAGAAGAGAGGAAAATGACATAATGGTAAAGAGGAGAGGAAAATGACAGATTGGTAAAGAGGAGAGGAAAATGACATAATGGTAAAGAGGAGAGGAAAATGACAGAATGGTAAAGAGGAGAGGAAAATGACATAATGGTAAAGAGGAGAGGAAAATGACAGATTGGTAAAGAGGAGAGGAAAATGACAGAATGGTAAAGAGGAGAGGAAAATGACAGATTGGTAAAGAGGAGAGGAAAATGACAGATTGGTAAAGAGGAGAGGAAAATGACAGATTGGTAAAGAGGAGAGGAAAATGACATCTATCTATAATTCCAGTAATCTCTGTGTGTATGTTTGTATGTTTGTATGTTTGTATGTTTGTATGTCTGTATGTCTGTGACCGCTGTTTCTCGACAACCACGGGTCCGATATACTTTAAACTTGCCAGGTATATTGCTGGGGACCCGAGGATGTGCCTTTTCAAGGTTTCATATTAATCGGAGAAGTAGTTACCGAGCTATGTCCAAAAAACGATTCAACCAATCAGAGAGCAGCGAGCTAGCACGTGTGCCGAACGTGGCGAACAGACTCTGCCTCGGACGGCACATTTGAGAGCGTATTCATTTATTTCACGTTGGAAAACTATGTTGCCGTTAAACTATGTTTTAAAACTAATTAAAACTAATTTGCGATTCATCGTAACTGCGATTTGCGACCTTCCGGACAGTGAAGACTGCACTTCCGGCAGCCAATCACAGAACGCGTTATTGCGTAGGCGTGGCCGATGTGAGAGCGAGCCGAGCCGAGCGCGTGCGCCATTACGGTTCGTAATTCGATTTCTTCCGGAGAAAATAATAATTTCTCGATTTCTTATGCGCATTATTTCTCCCAATTCAGTCAGAGCGAAGGGCGGAAGCGAAGAGCGTTGGTTTTTTTGTTTACGGGCGTACGGGCGTACGGGCGGGGTAGAGCGTACGGGTTGCGTTATTTTTTTTTTTTGGCAAGGAACGGGCACCCACGTACGGGCATGCCCTAGTCTATCTATAATTCCAGTAATCTCTGTGTGTGTGTATGCGACCGCTGTTTCTCGACAACTACCGGTCCGATATACTTGAAACTTGCCAGGTATATTGCTGGGGACCCGAGGATGTGCCTTTTCAAGGTTTCATATGAATCGGAGAAGTAGTTACCGAGCTATGGCGATTTCTTTACCAAACTCCGCAAGCCGTTCGCTTTGGACCAAACCATTTCATGTAAATAGAGGGGGGGGATTGTCACCGTACTCGCAAGCCGTTCGCTTTGGACCAAACCATTTCATGTAAATAGAGGGGGGGGATTGTCACCGTACTCGCAAGCCGTTCGCTTTGGCTTTGCGAATGGACCAAACCATTTCATGTAAATAGAGGGGGGGGATATAATTTTGTACGGGCATGCCCTAGTAATGGTAAAGAGGAGAGGAAAATGACATAATGGTAAAGAGGAGAGGAAAATGACATAATGGTAAAGAGGAGAGGAAAATGACAGAATGGTAAAGAGGAGAGGAAAATGACAGATTGGTAAAGATGAGAGGAAAATGACATAATGGTAAAGAGGAGAGGAAAATGACATAATGGTAAAGAGGAGAGGAAAATGACATAATGGTAAAGAGGAGAGGAAAATGACAGAATGGTAAAGAGGAGAGGAAAATGACATAATGGTAAAGAGGAGAGGAAAATGACATAATGGTAAAGAGGAGAGGAAAATGACATAATGGTAAAGAGGAGAGGAAAATGACATAATGGTAAAGAGGAGAGGAAAATGACAGAATGGTAAAGAGGAGAGCAACATGACAGATTGGTAGAGGATGAGTGTTTGTCGGGGAGGTTGTGGATGTGCATGTGTGAGTGGATGATGTAGTGATGGGCAGAGAATTTTATAGATTGAGGTGAGGACGGCGAGACAATGAATACATGAAGATGATTGCACAGTCGGGAGAATAAGGGGATGAGTGAATGCAGTTGAGGAACCAGCCTGGATTTTGGGGAAGTGAGCAGGTGAGGCTTTGTTTCTGTCGGGGATCACTGATGGATACATCCTTAGACAGACAGACATTCAAGTGTTTTTGTCCTGCTGTGTCCCTGAACCGTGTTTTTGAAGAAGAGGGTTGTGTTGCCTCGCACGTTGTCACAGCTTTGGAAAGATGGACAAGCAGGCGTCACGGAATGCCTGCTTGGGGAAATAAAGTTGGAAACTAACGTTTCCTTCCAATTTATTTTCATCCCTGAAGATTGTGACAGAAAGGATATTGGGATATAAAGCAAAGGTATCTGTTTAATTCATCCAGCACTATTACTGTGGAATACTTTTCTACTTCCACAACACACATTCTACAGGTTGATGTGCAGTGGTTTGGGATTGGTTAGATCCAACTTTCAATAGTTATTTGGATTAAAGCTGCTATGAGGTTTAACCTTTCCACCGTGGAGCGAATGCATCCATGTAGCCTTCGTGGCCACATTATACAGATTTTGCTGGAATGGATTTGAGAGTCTGAAGCTTGGGTTTAAATCCAACCGGTGGCTGCCTATCACCCACAGCTGTGCTACCCGTGCCCTGATTGCAACAACCTCCTGCTCTTTCAATCTTATGTTTTTGGTAATCAGTTTTGCAATTGTGTTGC
This sequence comes from Myxine glutinosa, assembly GCF_964187855.1. NCBI lineage: Eukaryota > Metazoa > Chordata > Myxini > Myxiniformes > Myxinidae > Myxine > Myxine glutinosa. The sequence continues at coordinate 117,147,864 of NC_136265.1, forward strand.
CCAGCAACCCTAAATAATTTATTTTAAAGCACATGTGACATGGAATTTTGAACTTTAAAAAATAGGTATTTGCGGGTGCCTTCAAAAATATTCACACCCCTTGATTAAATTGAGATTTTTTTGTCACTGATCTTGAATGTCACTGATTTTTCTCACTTGAATACCCCATAATGTAAAAGTGAAATTTCGTTTTAAAAATTTTTTTTCACAATAATTAAAAATGCAAAGCTCAAATGTCTTGAGTCAACAAGTATTCAACCCTTTTGCGATGACACTCCAAATTGATCTCAGGTGCATCAAATTTTCTTTGATCATTTCTGAGATGTCTCGACAACTTTATTGGCGTCCACCTGTGGCCAATTCAATCGAATGGACACGATTTAGAAAAAAAAACACACCTTCCGACACATCACTGCATGTCAGGTGACGGTGCATGTCATAGCAGAAATGAAACCATAAAGTGCAAGAAATTGTCTGGAGAACTCCAACATAGAATTGTGAGGCATAAACCTGGGGAAGGGTATAAAACAATTTCTAGAGTGTTGAAAGTTCCCAAGAGCACAGTGAGCTCCATCATTAGGAAATGGAAAGAATATGGAACTACCCAAACTCTTCTAGAGCTGGCTGTCTGACCAAACTGAGTAACTAGACAAGAAGGACCTTGGTCAGGGAAGTGAACTTCAAAGTTCCTTGGTTGAGATGGGAGAACCTGCCGGAAGGACGACAGTGTCTGCAGCACTTCACAAATCTAGGCTTTATGGGAGATTGGCCAGACAGAAGCCACTCCTGAGGAAAAAAAAAAAGCATGACAGCATGCCTGGAGTTTGCTTACAGTCACATGAAAGACTGAAAGCAAAAGGAAAATGATTCTGTGGTCTGATGAGATGAAAATTTAACCCTTTGACCTGAATGCAAAGCACTATGTCTGGCAGAAACCGAGCACAGATCATCACCCATCTAACACCATTCCTACCGTGAAGCATGGTGGTGGCAGCATCATGCTATGGGGATGCTTTTCAGTGGCAGGGACTGGGAGACTTAAGGATAGAAGGAACAATGAATGGAGCCAACTACAGGCAATTCCTTGAGGAGAACCTGCTGCAGCGTGCAAAAGACCTGAGACTGCGTTGAAGATTTACGTTCCAACAGGACAATGACCCCAAGCATACAGCCAAAGCAACACTGGAATGGCTTCAGAACAAGAACGTGAAAGTCCTTGAGTGGTCCAGCCAAAGCCCAGACTTGAATCCCATTGAGAATCTGTGGAAAGATTTGAAGATTGCTGTTCACCGATGCTCTCCATCCAACTTGACAGTGATTGAGTCTCAGGTCAAATCTGCAAGGAAGAATGGGAGAAACTCCCCAAATCTAGATGTGCAAAGCTGATACAGACAAACCCAAGAAGACTCAAAGCTGTAATCGCTGTCAAAGGCACTTATGCGAAATATTGACTGGGGGTTGAATACTTGTGTAAATTAGATATTTCTGTATTTCATTTTTAATTATTTTGTGAAAATTATTTATTTATTTATCAAGTAAGCTTCATGCTAATAGAACACAGCAAGCATTAGGTAGTAGGTTGTAGGCATCAACCTCTCAGAGTGGTACTACCATTCTGACCTAGGAGTGTTAAAGTGGAACCATCTTGCACTCTCCATGTCAGGATTGCTGAATTTTCTTTGTCTCACTCAAATTATAGCTACCGGGCTAGCTTCAATGTCTCTCTTGCAAACAAACATCATACACTTTTCATCAAACACTTTTCTTACTCATTTTCACTCCTCACCTTACATTCTCTCTTCTTTACTTCTCTTTCCTCTCATTTCCTCACATTGTCCAATTAAATAAGAAAAAGTCTGAAGTATCGGTCCCTCCCAAGACCCTTGCCTGTTGAATCAATGTGACTTTCAATTCACTTCACCAACATTCGTGGTCTTTCTTCGAATCTTTCCTCTGTTGAACATCTTCTAGCAAGTTACTCTCCTAATATATTGCTTCTCTCAGAGACCCAATTGTCACACGACGTTCTTCTTAACTCCTTTAACATTTCAAACTCCAACCTTCACTCACAATTCCACTTCAAACGAGGAGTGTGTCTACTCCAACATCAACACACCTGCTGTATGCCTTGTGGACCTCAAATCTCCAAAATTTAATGTGATCTGGCTTAAGATTTGTCTCCCAACCATCACTATTTTTCTCTGTTTCACTTCCTGCTCTCCCAACTCTACAAACTTCACAGCTTTCTTTGACTATCTTGACTATCTTAATTTCTGCCATGAGGCCATGGCATCCAAACACCCTCAAGCAGAATTCCTCTATTGAGGAGACTTCAATGTACACCACAGGGAGTGGTTGAAATCATCCCACACGGATGGTGGAGGAGTTGAAGCTCTTACATTTTGCATTCTCAATGATTTGGAACAAATTATCACCCATCCGACCCATATCCCTGATCGCCATGACCACTCGTCCAATACTTTGGATTTGTTCTTCACCTCCAATCCGTTGCGTTACAACTACACAATTTCACCTCCAATTGGTTCTTCTGATCACAATCATGTAAACATCACTTTACTTACCACCACTCCTTCTGCGACTTCTCCAACTAAACACCAGTATTGGCATTTCAATAGTGCTGACTTGACTGGTTTACGAAACTTCTTTTCTGACTTTCCCTGGAAACACTACTTCCTCTCCTCGGCCGATGCCTCTATCTCTGCTGAACGTATAGCTGAGGTTATTGTTGCAGGAATGGAGGCTTGTATCCCCTTCTCTTTCAAGTTTATCTCTCCTACGAACTCTTGGTTCAATAATTCCTGCACTGCAGCCATTTGTGCACGAGATGCGGCATATCGGGCATGGAAAAACTCTTCTTCCTCCGACTCACATTCAGCTTTATATATGCTAGAAATGATTGCAAACATGTTATTCGTGAGGCGAAGCATTCCTTTATCCAAAAGAAATGTCACAAACTCTCATCTCCTTCCACGAATAGATCTTTCTGGTCATTAGCTAAAAGTATCGCCAACAACTTCTGTCGCTCTACCTTTCCTTCGCTGTTCCGTTCTGATGATACTATCCCCGTCTCACCGACTGATAAAGCAAATCTTTTTGGTTCTCTTTTCTCCTCTAATTCCACACTGGATGACTCCAACATTCCGTCTCCCTCTGATTCACCCCTTAGCAATCTTATGCCCCTCCTATAATCTCTTTCCATGCAGTCAAAAAGTACTCCTTTCTCTGGACACAAGCAAGGCCTATGGACAAGATGGCATTCCTCCTTGTATCTTGAAGGAGTGTGCTTCAGAACTTGCTCCTGTGCTCACTAGTTTGTTTCATTTTTGTTTAAAAACCCAAGCTTTTCCTCTTTCCTGGAAACATGCCTTAGTACATCCTATTTTAAAGAAGGGTGATTGTTCAAACCCTTCCAACTACCATCCTATTGCTCTGACTTCTACTATTTCCAAAGTATTTGAATGTCTTCTCAATTCCCATTTCCTCAAGCATCTGGAATCTCACAATCTTCTATCTGATCATCAATATGGCTTCCGCAAGGCAAGATCTACCGGTGATATCCTTTCTTCCATTACAAATGTTTGGGCCTCTTCTCTGAGAGACTTTGGAGAATCCCTTTGTTGTAGGCCTTGATATCTCAAAAGCCTATGACAGAGTTTGGCATCGGGGTCTGATATCCAAGCTTTCCTCTTTCGGCTTTCCTCCTTCACTCTGCTCTCTCGTATCGAGCTTTCTCTCTGACTGCTCTATCTCTGAAATTGTCCATGGCTCAACATCTACCTCCTTCCCTATCAACAGCGGTGTCCCTCAGGGTTCTGTCCTGTCTCCAACACTCTTCCTTCTTTTTATCAATGACCTTCTTTCTTCAACAAATAACCAAATGCACTCAAATGATGATGACTCAACGTTGCATTCCTCCATGTTTTTTTCCATCTGCTCCATCTTTCGTCAATCGATCTGCATCTTGTTTGATTCCAGCCACTCTTTAATTTTGGATTTGCACAACATTTCCCAGTGGGGCAAATGTAATCAGGTTAAATTTAATGCTTCTAAAACTAAATTTATTCCCATCTCTCTCCAAAACTCCTCTCAACTCTCCAATCTCCTTTGAAAGCTCCACAATTACACCATGTGATACAATAAACCTACTAGGTATTACCCTAACTTCAAATTTATCCTGGAATCCCCACATTACACAAATAGCTAAGTCTGCCTTGAGGAAACTAGGAGTCCTGTTCAGATGTCGAAGATTATTCTCCTCTCAACAGTTGCTTCAACTATATAAAGGATTGATTCGGCCTTGTATAGAGTACTGCTCTCATATCTGGGGAGGTTCTAGCTCCACATACTTACTGGACAGAATTGAATTAAAATTAATTCGACTTATCAACTCTCCCAATCTGACCTCAAAACTCGACCCGCTCAAATTACGTCACAAAGTTGGCTCCCTTTCTCTTTTATACAGATATTACTTCGGTTTCTGCTCCCAAGAACTTGCTGCTTGTATACCTCCGCCATTAGCGAGATCAGGGTACACTCGACAAGCCCCTACATCCCATGATTACTGACTGTGTGGCCATTGGCAACTCAAGAGTGGGCCGTTATGATGTTTGTTTCTTCCCCTCCACTGCAAAACTCTGGAACTCTTTACCTTCCCATGTCTTTCCAAACACTTTTATGATCTTCCCCTTTTCAAAAAGCAGATTTTCTGCTTTCTCAAGAACTCTGTCTATTCTCTCCTTCACTTTTCTATCAATGCAGCTCTCTCTTTTATTTAGGCCTAGCCTCGATGAGGACTACATTGTCCGTGGCCAAAGCCTTCTACATTAAAAAAAAAAGAGCAACTTGTAGTAGCACCCGCACCTGAAGAAGGGCCGGGACACGTCGGAGCGGTTAGTTCTAGCCAACAGGAGGAAGTTGGAAGAAGCGGCTCATCTGGAACTACTACCCAAGAAGGTGCAACTGGGGGACAGGAATGGAGTCGGGGACAATTGGTGACTTGGGGACAGAGGAAGAATCAGTTGCAACAACTTCACGATACTTTTCAGGCAATGACTATAATCTGAGAAGTAGGGGGCCTGCTGGGGACTTGCCACCAGCTGGTCAGATGGTGACTCACAAGAAGAGGGATTTTGAGCAGTATGGTGTTTCGAATTTTCCTCAGCGGAAATTTCCTGGGATAAATCCGCGATGTAGTTGTCTAAATGAACACTCTTTTTTTTTTTTTTCTCTGTGCACATTGCACATCATGTGTAGCAAAATTCACCTCCCTGTGCCTTGTATTTATTGTTATTAAAAAACAAGACCGAAAGTCCAACAGCGGCATAGCCGGGCTTGTAAAATATTATAAACCACAAACACGTATGATTAGCTTTTTTAACAGTCACCAATGCCGTTTATAACATTAAACAAAGAAATTTGGAGGAATCAAGACATCCGTGAGGTAGGTTTTACTTACAGAACTGAGGGAAGATCTACAGCAATCTAGATTATACCCTACAGGGGTTGGGTACGTACTGTTTTTTTTTTGTTTTTTTTGTATACTGAATCGAGGCTCGTGAAAGAGCTAACATTTATTTCACAAACAAATCAACCAGACAAACAAAATATATAAAAAGAGGGAGCGGAAGACAAGATGGGGAGAGAAGAGGAAGCACACAAACACAACATTTGAGAGCAGGGAGATATGTGCGAGGGAGAGGGCTTGGGGGGGAGGAGGCGTGGGAAGGGGGGGGGGGGGGGTGGGAGGAGTATAAAACACAAGGACACCAAGGACTTCCAGGACAGAAGTTGGTATTTCAAAAAAATGGATTTGGGGTGAAATCAGCGGGGGTAGAAAAGATCAAGGTTTTGGATGGGGAAAGATAAGAGATGGTGGTGAACAGCTGTTTTAAAGACCTGGAGGGTGGAGTGGGATTGAAGAGAGTGAGGGAGTTTGTTCCAGAGGCGGGAGAAAAGAGGAATGAAGGAGTGAAGGTGAGCAGAGAGTCTTGATTTTGGCAATTTAACCATAAGAGGGTTGCAGGCAGATCTTGTCAGACCTGTAGGAATATTTGGGGGACAGAGCCCAGAGAGAGCTGGGGGGGCAAGGCCATAGAGGAGTCGGTAGAAGACAGAAAGACCACCAACCTGCCTGCGGTGAGTGAGTGAAAGGCCCTTGGAGTTAGCTTCATCGCGGGAGATTCCAATGATTCTGAACGCTTTGGTTTCAACAGCGTGACGACGAGCTAGTTGAGAGGCAGGAGCACCAGCCCAGAGGGGGGAACAGTATTCCATTGAGCTGCGGATGAAAGCCTTGTACGTGGTGAGGAGCTCAGGTGTGCCAAGGAAGGACTTCGCACGACGGAGGATGCCCAGTCGGCGACTGGCTTTGGAGGCCAGATTTGAAATGTGGTTTTCCCAGGAAAGATCATGGCAGATAGTGAGACCCAAAAGCTTGAGTGACAGAACTTCTTGGAGAGGATTATTCAGAAAGTGGATGGGAGGGTTGTCCAGTCGGTCTTTTCGGAGAGACATCATAAGAGTGTGAGATTTGTCAGGATTGAAAGACATGTTCCACTTGTTTGCCCAGTCTGTGATTTTGTCGAGGTCTGCAGAGAGTGAGGAGGCTGCAGACTGCCGATCTGAGGGATGAGGAATGGAGCGACAGAGAGAAGTCATCAACAAAGAGATAGAGAGGATTTTCAAGAGAGTCAGAGAGATCATTGATGAAGACCAGAAAAAGCACAGGGCCCAGAACACTGCTGTTTCAGACGCTCGTATAAAAGGACACGGAGCCGTTAATAGTTCGAGCAATCCATGTTCCGCGTCCGGCACTCCCGGCCCGGAGGTGACTCCTGAAGTACATGTGCACAGTACACTGGGCGGTGTTATCAATACAAGCTAACACCTGTAACATCTCCCTTTTTTAACATTACTAATATCATGTGATGCAATCTATTCTACCAAAATTTCGAAAAGAGATGTAAACTGGTAACACAACATAACAATATTCTGGCTAAATTATAACATAGGATTCTGCCAGGAGCTGAACATTTCCACCAATCAATGACATAAAATCAATAACTAAATGTCCTTGCTGTTACTTGTAACAGTTCACAGATCAAGTCTGTTTGGGGGTTTTGACAGTCTTCCACTGCGGGAGAAAACAGGGCTCCTGTGTGAGAGAGGCTCTTTGACCATCGCCGGTGTTGAGGGTGTGCTGCAGGTCCTCCCTGCTGGTGTGCTCACTCTCACCAAATTCTTCTTAGCATTGCAGCCCTCAGGCTCAATGGCAGTTTTGTCTTCACTTTGCACATCCGGTCTTGTGATGATCTGGTTGTGCCTTTCCTCCGCTAGCAAATCCGAGGGCTGTCCATAACAGGGAGGTGGTGCTGACTCAGCTACTCTCAGGTCCACGCGATTGCGGCGATACAGGGCACCCTCCACATCCACGAGATAGGAGCGTGGGGCAACCTGTTGCACGCAGGTTCCTATTTTCCAGCGACCAGTTCGGTCTCCAGGCAGTGGTTTCATACGGATGCACTCACCAACTTTTAGTTCAGGTAAGTCTCTGGCTGACCTGTCATAGCCGAGCTTGGATATCTGTTTTTTTTGACGCAGTTTCTCCAAAACACCTGGCACCACACAAGGCTCGAACAACTTGTTGGTCACAGGTAAAGGTGTTTTCAGCCTTCTTGACATCAAGCGCTGTGCTGGGCTGCTGTCCATGCCCTCAGTTGGTGTGTTCCTCCACTGGAGTATGGCCTTCCAGGGGTCATTGCCATCACATGTAGCTTTCTTGCACAGGTTCTTTACGATTTTGACGGCAGACTCCGCTTTGCCATTGGCTTTGCTTTGCCATTGGTTGTGGACCCTTAGGTCCACAACGATTTGTCCCACTTCATCCTTCAAACAACTCACCCCCATCACATCACACCTCTCTTTCGCTATCTGCTTTGCAATCCTGAATACTGCTCTCTGACCCTCTTCCGAATCCAAGCGTTCTCCGAACATTTTACTACATGCCTCCTGCGCCTTTGCTATCTCTTTCTTTGCAGCCTTCTTGGCTGCCTTACAACTTTCATGCTCTGCTGTTTCTGCTCCCGTACCCTTCGCCTTCTGCCACTCCTTGAACTTCTTCCTCTTCTCGTCAATCCTCTTTCCAACTTCATCATCCCACCACCATGTTTCCGAGTGCCTCGGTGGTCCTTTTGTCCATCCACATACCTCACCAACGGCTCCCAACAGACTAGCTTTCATTGACATCCAACCACTTTCAAGCTCAACCACATCATCCTCTACCCTACTCAGCCTCTCTTTTAATGCCTCCCTTACTGTCACCTCTTTCAACCTCCACACCTTCATTCTCGGTTGGTACTTCACCCGCCGAGCTCTCCTCGCACCTTTCACCCTTATGTCGCAGACAACCAAGTGGTGCTGTGAAACAGCCTCCTCCCCCGGGATCACCTTTGTGTCCCGGAGGTGCCCCCTATCTCGCCTACGCACCATCAGGTAGTCAACGGTTGTCGTCGACCCACCTGACGTGTATGTAACAAGCTTATTATCCTCTTTCTGGAACTGAGTATTACAAATCAACAAATCAGCTCCATCAGCAAACTCCAAAATCCTTTCACCTTCTCCATTTCTCACACCATATCCGTAACCCCCATGAACTCCCTCAAAACCATCCATTCTCCTTCCCACATGTCCATTTAAGTGTCCTCCTACCACAACAAGTTCCTCATCTTTCACGTTTTCCATCAGCTTCTCTATCGCACACCAGAACTTGTCCTTCTCTTCATCGCTCCGACCAACCTGCGGAGCATATCCCGAGATGACGTTCACCAAGAGCTTTCCAATCATCATTTTCACCATCATCAACCTATCACTCACTCTCGTCACACTCACCACACTGTCTACAAACTCCTCAGAAAACAGGACACCAACACCATTCACGCCCTCCAGGCACCCTTGCCACACAAACTTGTATTTCTGTCCTTGCCTACACTTCACCATTCTCACACCACTTCCCTTCCATCTCGTCTCTTGCACACAACATATGTCCACTCTTCTTCTGACCAATACTTCCACCACTTCTCCTGATCTCCCTGTCATTGTCCCTACATTCCATGTCCCAAACCTCAGAAACTGATCTCCACTTCGGGCTGTACCCTGCCCACATGTAGTTGCAATTGTCATGGTTCTCTTTTTGAGGCAATGTTTTTTTTTATGGCCGGATGCCCTTCCTGACGCCAACCCTCTAAGTCGTCTCTTACGACATGCAGGGATACGGTGTACCTATTCTAATCCAGGGTACACACTGGGAAACGTTTAAAACATGGAAATTCTGGGGGGTGGGGGGACATCACGGCTGCGGGAGCCCCGTCAGCACCACGCCACGGCGGCCCGGTCAGCACCACACCATGCCGGCCCGGCCAACACCACACCACGTCGGCCCGGCCAGCACCACACCACGTTTGCCTGGTCAGCACCACACCACGTTTGCCTGGTCAGCACCACACCACGTCGGCCCGGTCGGCCCAGAGCCTGGCCCGAAGTCCAAGGACATCAGCACGTCCAGTGCCAGTCACAGTAGTCATCCGAAAACGGCACCGGTTGGTGCGAACCACTCGGTCAATGGCACGAACCAGGTCCCGACACGCCCTTGCTCGCTTGGCCCCGATGAAGGCCTCACTGGGTGTTCTCCAAACAGGGGCAAAATCGCCCAAGCCGCAAGTCAGACCACTGTACAGAAAATGAAATTCATTCAAAGAACCCGGGCAATGCCGGGTGCATTCAGCTTGTCAATAATAACACATTTGACTTCACCCTTCCAATACCTATTGATTGCACTCCATTTCACTGTAAACACAATTAACACCTCGTTCTTCCCAGATACGACACTTAACTAGAACAGCACTTAGTAGAGTGCACACCTCCGCCTGGTGAACAGTTTACGTTTTGTATTCCACTGAAAGGCCGGATCTGGATTCGGACCTGAACCAAAAATCGAATCGGCTTGTTCTTGTCACCCAACCAACCCGTCCACCAAGTTTATTCATAAATCGTCCTTTTTTTTTTTTTTTATATCATGTTATATATCGCTTTTCACCCGAAGTGTTGGGTTAGCGGCTAGGGTGCCAGCTTAGGATCCTAGGATCCTGGGTTCGAATCCAGGTCGATCGCCGAATTAACGCCAGGGGGGTTGACTCAGCCTGTCATCCTTCCGAGGTCGGCTAATTGAGTACCAGTTCACTGGTAATTCCCTGGTTGTCGTAAAAGGCGACAAACAGGGTTGGCGGCAGGAAGGGCATCCGGCCGTAAAACATTGCTTCAAAAAGGGGACCAACAAAAACAACAACAACCACGGTGCCCGAAAAAGGCCAACCCCCGCTTTGCGGGGAAAAAATGGCCTCTAAAAGTGTTTTTTTTTTTTTTTTTTTTTTTAAATATCGCTTTTCACCCGATCTCTCAATTGTGAAGAATCACTTAATAATTAAATCATTCTTGTAGCCGAATCCATATTCAGATCTTCACCAAAATTGAAACGATTAGTCCTTTTCAGACACCCAACCGGTCCACCAAGTTTCGTCCAAATCCATCCATAACCTTTTGAGATATCCTGCTACATGTCGGTTTTGGCCCAATCTCCCAATGGTGAAGAATCACTTAAAAATTAAACAATTCTAATTTCCGAATCCATATTCAGATCTTCACCAAAATCGAATGTATTTGTTCTTCACAGACACCCAATCGGTCCACCAAGTTTCATCCAAATCCATCCATAACTTTTTGAGATATCCTGCTATGTATCGTTTTTGGCCCGATCTCCCAATGGTGAAGAATCACTTTAAAAATTCTACTAGCCGGATCCGAATCCGGATCTTCACCAAAATCGAATCATTTCGTCCTTGTAACACATGCTACCTCTCTGCCAAATTTTGTCTGAATCCGTCCACATTTTGAGATATCTTGTTCACAAACGGACAAACAGACAGACGGGTGAAAACATAACCTCCATCCACCTTTGGTGGCGTAGGTAATGAGTCCAATGATCAAACTTGAGAGAGCTACCTACAGTTGGTCGTGACTGAATTAAGGTTTCGGAAGATATACGCAAATTCCATCAAATGTCTGTTCCTGTGATGGTCATGGAAACAGCAAAATGTCTAGGAAACTGTCTTCTTTTGAATTTGAAAGGCATATTTGTATCATATGGAATGAGAGCGGTTGGGATGGTACGAGAACAGTATCTGAGTTCAATGCATCTTTTTCACGGGCCTGTATGATGTGTAATTGTCAAATTTGTTCCTTTGCAGAGTCCCTGTAGTGGCATAATATTCTGTAATAGCATGCTTAGAGCAGCTTTCATTCACGTGTCTCCCCTTTAAGCAGCTCTCATAATGCAGTAGGTGCCTCAGACAGTAGGTCGAGTGAACCCTTTCCATGATGACCACATTTAATGTATTTATTACCCTCGCCTGAGGAGAGGGTATTGCATTTGAGTCCGTTTGTTTGTCTGTCTGTTTGTTTATTAGCGCTGAGGAAGCGCCTCTAGCGAATGACTTCCAGCCAGTGTAACGCGAATTCCTGTCACAGGAATTCTGAGATCATATAAGTGTGACGTGGCAGTTCCTGATTGGTTCGTGTTGGGGAACCCCTTCTCGCTGCCGACGTGACGTAAATTCGCGCACGCGCACTGGTTTAATTTCCGAAAAGACGTCTGCATTCGACAATCGTGTGATGACGTCACGACGTAAATGCATTTCTTCATATAACTTCAGATCCGCTGGATGGATTTTGACGAAATAAACGGCATCGTGTAGGGAGGGCATTTAATTGCGCAAATTTCGAGATCATTTGTGACCATGACAGCCATTTCCTTCTCGCACAGCACCAAACATTCTAATGCGTCAATCCCGTCAACCCTGCGCATGCGCAGGTGGTGCGACAGTCGTTTGCCGAAGCACTTGAACTTTAACGCTCAACTTGAACTTGAACTTGAACTTGAACTTGAAGCAACTGAACGCTGAAAAGCCGCGCATGCGCAAATGGTCGCGCTGGAGCGCAAGGTCACATGTGCACGCTTACGTAATCTTACGTACGCGCTTTGATGGGCGGGGCGTATGGTGTTCACGAAATGGTCGAATGCGGATGTGCTGGAAGCCGTTGCGATGGTGTCGCACGATCTCTTGTTGTCATTGTCATATTCTTCATTATGCCTATGTACTCTGAAATAATGAGGAATCGGGAATAACAAAAGTGGATATGTCAAATCTTACTCGATCCCATATTACATGTACTTTCATTGCATACAAATTATACTTCCTCCTAGAAATTCCATGCCCGAACCTCAGCGCAATCCAAGAGGATTCACTTGTTTATTTCTTAGTTAAAAATGTTTTTTGTTTTTTTTGCAAGGATGTTGATCACACCGGTTTGTGTGTTTGTGTGTTTGTCTGTCCGCTCACTTATACTTGCCTACAGGTCACAATTTTAAACCGATCTTCACGAACCTTCACCTCCGGCGAGGTTGTGTTTTTTCCAGGATCTCCACGCTATCAAAGTTAAGTAATTGTTCCCGTTTGTATTTTTGTCAAAACTGTATTTTTATTTTACGGTGTGTGTACCGACTGTGTGTCTCGAGGAAGATCTCAGTGTAAATCGTGCATACCTGTCTAAAATCGTGGGTTATTTCCTGCCGCATTTTTGAGGTCTGATATTTTAAGTTTCTTGCCTTGAGGCCTGGTTGTCTTCTCAGTGCTTGTTCGTGGTCCATTTACTTTCGTTCTTTCAGTGTTTTCCCCAGTCTTATTTTCACCCCATACTTCCCCGAACATCTTACCTTTTGTATAAAATCTTAATTTAAAAAAAAAAAAAAATTTTTTCATTTCCTTCTTTGTTTGTGTTCATTCGTTCTTCGACCACGTGTTTCACCCCATTCCCCAGATAGTTTTCACGGTTTAGTTTTAAAATGTTTAAACTTTCCCCTGAAGTGTTGTATTCTGTCCTATATTACAACATATTTTTCTTCTTCTTCTTTAAAAGTTTGCTTTCGATTTGCTCACCAAATCTCTTCATTTCAAATAAAAATTCCATCTCTTACAGTTCCTCCTTCCTACATTCCCTAAACTCACCTGCATTCCACCCCTCCTCCAACGTTTTCAAACGGATCTCTGGCTCGAAAATAACAAGAAACTCATTTTGCAATAAATGTTTGTTTCCCATTAATAGTCCAACACTTTCTAAAATCCAAACTCACCCGTCCCCTCCTAAACTCCCCCTCACCCCTCCCCTCCCAACCCCCCCTCTCCCCTCCCCTTCAAATCTCCCCACCCTCCTTTTTTTCCTCCAATACTCCCCTCTCACCCCTCCTCCTCAAATCATCCTCCCCGCTTCCTCTCCCTTCCAACTCTCACCTCCATCTCCTCCAACGTCCAACCTTCTTCCTCGCTCTGCCCCCCCCCCCCCCTCAAACAACACCTAACTGTGCCTCGCCCAATCACCATCAAACCTTTTATCCTCCTCATCCTTCCCTTTCTCCGAGCTATTCTGAAATCTCTGACACATTTTCAATAGCTCTCCCTACCTCCTCCTCCTCTTCCACATCTTACCCGACAACTCCCCTCCCTTGTCCTGTATCCGATGCTCCCGCTTCCTCTTCATTAACGGTATGGACCTCAAACATCTGGGGCCTTCGCTCAAACCTGACTGATCTCTCCATACAGGTTGCTTCTGACAAACCAGACGTGATCTGCTTTGCAGAAACTTTCCTCCTTCTTGATGTCTATGATTCATTAATATCTCTCCTGGGTTACTCCCTCCTCCGGTATGATAGACCTGATCGTCATCCTGGAGGTGGGGTTGCTATCTTTATCAAAAACTCTCTTCCTCACTCGCCTTGCACTGCCCTCTCTCCACCCCACCCCCAGGAGTACCTCTGGCTACGGCTTCCCCTTCGCTCCCATCTTTTGTTCATATGTGTGTTGTACCGTCCACCAAACAGTGATGACTCCATCTCCATCTCGCTGTCTGACAACATGGACCAACTTCTATCGACTCATCCCAACTCTCTCTTCCTCATATGTGGTGATTTCAATTGTCATCATGCCAGTTGGCTGGGTGTGGATACCTCTCTCACCAGCCATGGAACCTCAGCAAAGGACTTCTGCGACTCATTGGGGCTGACACAATCTGTCAATTTCCCGACCCGGATCTCAGTCAACGGTACATCATCTCTTCTGGACTTGGTTATGACAAACTTCCCTGCAAATGTCTGCTGCTCTTCTTCTGCTCCAATCGGTTCTTCTGACCATATGCTTGTTAAAGTGGACATCTCTCTGGCCATTCTCAGAGAGACTCTTCAGCATCAACGAGTCTAGCATTTCATTCAGGCCAACTGGCACGGTCTTCCAGCAGCCATGAAACATCTGGACTGGTCTCCCATCTCTACCGCCTGTGACATCAACTCATCCTGGGAATTCTTCCAAAGTAAATTGCTCTCTCTCATGCACATATTTATCCCATCTCGTCTTTAGTTGTCATACCCTTCCCTCCCGCCCATGGTACATGGAATCTTGTGGTGAGGCTGTTGCCCAGAAACAACTTGCCTTCATCTCCTGGAAAGCAAATCCAACAGAAGGAAATCTCATTTCCTTTCACAAAGCCTGGAACAAGTCTGTGTCCACCCTCAGGAGAGCCAGGAAACACTATCTCTCTACTCAAGCCTGAACTTTCAAACCTGTCCCCCTCTTCCAAATCCTGGTGGCGTCTAGTCAAATCTGTTTCTGGTGTTTGTTCCCCCTCCATCCCCTCCCTTACCTCAAACGGCTACAAAGCTGACTCCGCACGTGAAAAAGCTGAATGCCTCAACTCTGTGTTTGCCTCAAAATCTTGTGCCCCAAACCCGTCCCTCTCTGTACCCATCGTACCCAGTCGTACCCAGCTGCTCATGGACTTGGTGTCCTTCTCTCCTGACAAGGTGGAGAAGTTTCTGTCAATCCTCGACTCTGATTCTGCAACTGGACCAGACGGCATCAGCCCATGGGTCCAAAAATCCTGCTCTGCCTCTCTTTCACACCCTCTCTCTGTTCTCTTCACCTTCTCTTTTGCTCAAGGTCATCTGCCAACATTACCGCTTTCCACAAAAAAGGTGCAAAAACAGATCCTTGCAACTGCAGACCAATCAGCCTTCTCCCAATTATCAGCAAAGTCATGGAATCCATCATTGCTTCAGATATGAAATCCTTCCTCTTCTCCAATGGTTTGATCTCTGATCATCAATTTGGTTTCAGGCCAGGTCACTCTACTTTGGACATGCTGCTTCTGCTGTCTCAACAATGGATGGAGGTCCTCAATGCCAAACAGGAAATCAGAGCTGTCTCCCTTGACATATCACGAGCCTTCTATACGGTCTGGCACCCCGCTCTGCTCACCAAACTCTCCTACTATGGTATCCATGGAAATCTCCACGCATGGCTTGTGGACCTCCTCTCTGGTCGTAGTCAACGTGTGGCCTTGAATGGGTTTCTCTCATCTCCTCTTCCTGTTCAGGCTGGAGTTCCCCAAGGCAGTGTTCTGGGCCCTGTGCTTTTTCTGGTCTTCATCAATGATCTCTCCGACTCTCTTGAAAATCCTCTCTATCTCTTTGCTGATGACTCCACTCTCTGCCGCTCCATTCCTCATCCCTCAGATCGGCAGCCTGCAGCCTCCTCACTCTCTGCAGACCTGGACAAAATCAGACTTGTCAAACAAGTGGAACACGTCTTTCAATCCTGACAAATCACACACTCTCACTTTGTCTCTCAGAAAAGACTGACTGGACAACCCTCCCATCTACTTTCTGAACAATCCTCTACAAGAAGTTCTGTCACTCAAGCTTTTGGGTCTCACTATCTGCCATGATCTTTCCTGGGAAAACCACATTTCCAAGCTGGCCTCCAAAGCCAGTCGCCGAATGGGCATCCTCCGTCATGCGAAGTCCTTCCTTGGCACACCTGAGCTCCTCACCACATACAAGGCTTTCATCGGCAGCTCAATGGAATAATGTTCTCCCCTCTTGGCTGGTGCTCCTGCCTCACACCTAGCTCGTCTCCATGCTGTTGAAACCAAAGCTTTCAGAATCATTGGAATCTCCCACGATGAAGCTAACTCCGAGGGCCTTTCACTTACTCACCGCAGGCAGGTTGGTGGTCTTTCTGTCTTCTACCGACTCCTCTACAGCCTAGCTCCCCCAGCTCTATCTGTGCTCTGTCCCCCAAATATTCCTACAGGTCGCACAAGATCCGCCTGCAACCCTGTTATGGTTAAACTGCCAAAATCAAGACTCTCTGCTCACCTTCACTCCTTCATTCCTCTTTTCTCCCGCCTCTGGAACAAACTCCCTCACTCTCTTCAATTCCAATCCTCCCTCCAGGTCTTTAAAACAGCTGTTCACCACCATCTCTTATCTTCCCCCATCCAAAACCTTGATCTTTTCTACCCCCGCTAATTTCACCCCAGATCCACTTTTTTGAAATACCAACTTCTTTCCTGGAAGTCCTTCAGTATCCTTGTGTTTTATACTTCTCCTAGACGCTTCCTCCCCCCACGCCCTCTCCCTCCCACAGATCTCCCGATGTCCCTGCTTTCAAATGTTGTGTTTGTGTGCTTCCCCTTCTCTCCCCATCTTGTCTACCACTGCCCTTATTATATAGCTCCCCTTATTATATACTTTGTGTCTGTTTTGATTTTTTGTGTGATAAATGTTAGCTCTTTCACGAGCCTCGAATCCTGTATACAAAAATAAATAAATAAACAAAACTAACTTAAATTTTGAAGACTATTTGCATATCTGGTCACTGAATTCAACCCCCAACTATTTTTGAGTTCAACATCGGCCAGATTTCTAAAATCCTCAATTTTCATCTGATTGACATGAAATTTGAATAGGATTTTCATATCAGTTAACTGAATTCAATCACCAACTATTTTTGAGATCAAAATAGGCCAAAAGGTCAACAGAGGCCTAAGGTCAACCACCTTTCTCAAATTTCTAAAATCCTAAATTTTGATCCGATTGACTTGAAATCTCATATAGGATTTGCATATCAGCTTACTGAAACCAACCACCAACTATTTTTGAGGTCAACATAGCATAAGTTTCTAAAATTGACAATTTTCATCCGATTTACTTAATTTGAAGACTATTTGCAAATTAGGTCACATAATTCAACCACCAATTATTTGTGAGGTCAAAAGGATGGTCTACCAAGTGCCATTCTACTTTGTTACCCTCGCTCGCCAGAGGAGAGGGTATTGCATTTGAGTCCGTTTGTTTGTTTGTCTGTTTGTTTTTCCGCACAGAATAAATATGATTTTCTCTGCAACTGTTGGTCTGATTGACAGGAAATTTTCACCATAGATGCACCTCCACCTGTAGAATTTTTTGATGATTATGACGTCGTCGGTCACATGGTTTGGACGCCATGTTTGTTTTAACACAAAAGCCTCAACAAAAAAACACTGAAAATACGTCCTCATGAGGGTCTGCAGTCTGTGATTGCTCTTTCTTGTTCTTTTTTGCCAAGTGTCGCTCTATGAATGATTTTTCATTTGTTTGTCGCTCTGTGAGTGATTTTTCATTTGTTTGTCTGTCTGTTTGTTTGTCTGCACAGAATAAATATGATTTTCTCTGCAACCATTGGTCCGATTGACAGGAAATTTTCACCAACGGTGCAACTCCACCTGTATAATTATTTATGCTAATTATGACGTCATATGCCACGTGGTGTGGGCGCCATCTTGGAAAAACCGAAAAACTTTGCACCTCTATATCTCTGAAAGTGCTGAATAGAAAAAATTGAGACATGGCTCATTGTAAAGAACTCTCCATGGGGAATAAAGTATGTTAATGATGATGTCATAGTTGCCTCCATTATGACATCATAATTCGACAAGTACAATACTTCATCCGATCAAGAGAAAAAATTTTGAGCATCATCTCGGGATAAATTGGTGGAGGAAAAATAATGACGTCATCGGTCACGTGGTTTGGCCGCCATATTTGTTTTCACGCAAAAGCCTTAAAAACCACTGAAAACATGTGTTGGCGAGGGTCTGCAATCTCTGATTGCTCTTTCTTGTTTTGGTTTGTGACTGCTGTTGATAGTCCACGTTTATGGTTTCGTGTTTGCTCCATGTCCATGATATTTTGCTTTCGTTCATGATTGGCTGAAAAATGTGTTTCACAACCAAAGTGAGATCTGCAAAGGCAAGATGTGCTTCCTTGTCAAGAAGACATCTTTTTCTTCATTGAATTTACATACAAAGTGAAAAACCTTATATTGATCTCATCACGTTTAATCTTCAATTTTGATGTTTGAGTTTAGTTTGCCTTTTATGTATTCGTGTTCCGATTCAAAAAAAAACCTGACTGTGATCCATGATCTTAGATGTTGTATTAAGTGAGATTAACTATGTTTATTACGAGTCAATTTGGAATCATCCATGGCCTCCGTTCCCATGAATTTAATGTTTGGCCATCTGTTCATGCCAAGTTTACTGCCATGACCAAGCCGGATTGTGAGCGGATTGTGGAGATGAAGAATGAACAATTCCATTGAGCATGAGATGGGATCATTGGGCTTTCCCAGGATGTCGACACAAAGCCCACTTTCTATTTCTACGATGGATTTTTTCTTTTGTGTGTTTGACTTCTTCGTGATTATCGAGTTATCAACTGGAATGAAATCGTCCTTGGAAGGTGACGACCTCTGAGACAAATCTCAGGCTACGAATCCCAAGGATGGATCCGGAGGTTAACCCGGGCAGGGTGTTGCATGAAGAACTATACTCTTTTATCTGAGAATGGAGCCACAAATCCCATCTAGCATCTACTGGCACATGTTAAAGATTCCTTTGTACATTTTGAAAAGAGTAGACATTAAGTATATGCCCTCACCGTTTTCCCATCTCTCACCGTTTCATTTTCTGGCCAAAATCTACTGTACATCTGATCACTGATCTTCATGGTGCCAAAACAAAATTCGCATCTGACAAACTAGAGAGTTCATAGAACACCTTACCCCACACAATCTTGAGGAAAAGGACATGGGAAGGGTCTTTTAAACTCGGATTGCTTTGCGTTTCCGAACACGATCTACATTCATTTTGTTCATGAACCTTGCATAACAGGTGTGATCTGACGATGCTCTGCTGTCCAGAGCTGACGATGCTCCGCTGAGATGTTTCTTGTCGCCACCGAGGATCATATCCATACTTTTAGACCCAGAGCTCGTGATGGAAGATTTCATCCCACTTTCCCCAGAAGGTTTGACCCCTTAAAGTTATTTAGGCCACCTAAGTCATTCACAAATGTTTGTCAGCTGCTCACCAGTTGATGGTTCTGGACCCCAGACCCCTTTGCAAAGATCCCTACAAAGGGTTTTATTTATCCCATTTAGTACATGTACCAAACTTTGTCAAAACAAAGTATTATGACAGTCCATTACAAAAAGGAAAAACTGACCTAATTTCAACGGGGGAAGGTTCACTCAGACCTCCCACAAAGTTTACCCGACTAACTCCATGGACAAAACTTTGGCAAAACAAAGAAGTACGATGGTAGATTACAAAAATAATAAAACTGTTCTTTTGCTAGAAAAAAAGACAAAGTCTAACAGTGGCGTAGCCGGGCTTGTTTGATACTTTAGTTGAAGAGACTAGTATGACCTGGGTGGAGATACCAGTTAACAAATAATGTAAGTATTGAATTATTTTGAAGTACTCCAAGTCTCTAAGCTGTCTGTCACCATGGAAACGAAGAGAATGCATTGAGACACCATAGAGTTTATTACTTGCCGGAATCTATTCCGGCAAGTATGTTGGTTGGTTGGTTGGTCTGTCTGTCTGTTTGTCTACAGTACTACGGCTCCATCGTTGCACACAGCATCGCCATACTTTACACACATATTTGCCTTGCCCTCGAATAGACTGTGCCCAATTTTTAACTCTCGAGGCCCAAGGTCAAGCTCAAGGACATCCAAAACGTTTGAATTGGACGTCAAATTGAAGCCCCACCCTTAGGGTGGGTACCGTTGCTAGTAATATACAGTCACGTGAAAAAGTAAGTACACCCCATGTAAAGTTTTGACTTTTTCAACATATTTCAACATACAGCTATTTGATCTTCATTTCAACAATATTGATTGATAAAGGTGATATAATATAACAAATATCATGAAACATTTACATTTTGTAGTCCATTGTATAATGGACCTTTTGCAACTTTGAATGGACCTTTTGCAACTTGAGGTTAACTGTTGTTAAATTGGAGAAGACGAAATTTTGGAGAAGACGATTTGCATACCAGGTCACTGAATTCAACCACCAAATATTTTTGAGGTCATCACCATCACACTTGGACCGCCATACTTTGGACTCTTGACTGGAGACTCCTAGCAGCATCCTCTGCATGTCCCCGGCATCACTCCTCCCTCGCCAGCTGCTATATCTCTCTTTTTAATTTAAATAAACATAAATGCAAATTTTGCATGTGGAAAAAATAAGTGCACCCCTACCTTTATCACGACTTCAAATACCTAAAATTAGAATCAGGTGCACCAGCTCAGGTGCAAATGATTAGAACATCGTTAGAGAGGATCTTGGAGGAACCTGTCTTATTTAAGCCTCAGACATTTCGTTTGGTTTGCTCTTTGTTGTTGAAGTGTGCGGCGTCACCATGCCTAGATCAAAAGAGCTCTCTGAGGCCTTCAGAAAGAAGGTTATAGATGCCTACGAGTCTGGGAGGGGATTTAAAAAGATCTCCAAACAATTTGAAATCGATCATTCGACTGTCCGGAAGATCATCTACAAGTGGAGAAGATTCCAAACAATTGCCAACTTGTTCAGGCCAGGCCGCCCCAGCAAGTTCAGCCCGAGAGCAGACCGCAAGATGCTGAAAGAAGTCTCTAAGAACCCCAGAATGTCATCACGTGACCTTCAGGTAGCTCTTGCCACTGTTGATGTAAAAGTGCACGAGTCTACCATTAGAAAGAGGCTGCACAAATTTGATCCACATGGGAGGTGTGCCAGGAGGTAACCTTTGCTGTCCAGAAAGAACATCAGGGCAAGACTAAAGTTTGCCAATGAACACCTCGGCAAAGACCAGCACTTCTGGAACAATGTGCTCTGGACAGATGAGTCGAAGGTAGAGCTATTTGGCCACAGTACCAGAAGACATGTTTGGCAAAAACCAAAGACAGCATTTGACCACAAGAACCTGATACCAACTGTAAGGCATGGTGGTAGAAATATTATGGTTTGGGGCAGCTTTGCTGCATCAGTGCCTGGGCAGCTCACCATCATAGAATCCACTATGAATTCTTCATTGTACCAGAGGGTGCTTGAGGATAATGTGAGGCCATCTGTCGGAAAGTTGAAGCTCAACCGAAGGTGGACCTTGCAACATGACAATGACCCAAAACATACCAGTAAATCCACCAAGGAATGGCTGAAAAGAAAGAAATGGAGGGTTCTGGAATGGCCAAGTCAAAGCCCGGATCTAAATCCCATCGAGATGTTGTGGGGGGATTTGAAACGAGCTGTGCATGCAAGAAACCCATCAAACATCGCACAGCTGAAAGAATTCTGCATGGAGGAGTGGGCAAAAATTTCTCCCAGTCGATGCCAGAGACTGGTAAACAGTTATAAGAAACGCCTACTTGAGGTTGTTTCTGCCAAAGGGGGCAATACCACCTATTCGAGCCAAGGGTGTACTTACTTTTTCCACATGTTAAATTTGCATTTATGTTTATTTAAATTATACAATGGACTACAAAATGTAAATGTTTCATGATATTTGTTATATTATATCACCTTTATCTATCAATATTGTTGAAATGTAGATCAAATAGCTGTATGTTGAAATATGTTGAAAAAGTCAAAACTTTACATGGGGTGTACTTACTTTTTCACGTGACTGTATAATGGCGATACAACAGTTATTACCGCTTTCCTTTGAAGAACGGGAATGAAGGGGGAGGAGCATGTTAATATGTCTGGTTGAAGGCTTTGGGTGGTGAGGTGGCTTGAAGCCAGATTTTAATCTTATAGCTGCCATGTTGGTGCTCGCCGTCACTGCGATGCGAAGCGAAAGACGCCTCAGAACTGTCACATTCACAATCGCTATGTCGTATGTACTCCCGATACGTGTTTCCTTCATTTTAAAAACTACCAAGTCACCAGTTAAAAGGATTTTGAGCCGATAGGTGTTACGGCCTTGGCAAGATCGATGGAGACAGCGATCTGTTAGCTTATACACCACCCAAATAGCTATGTGGAATTTTCTCATGTAGAGATTAAACTCACGTTGTTTGAACTTTGGCCGAGGTCATTATTTACTTTTAATGATGTTTATATATGAATCACAAAAGAAGATAATTGGTTTTGGGTCGTCCTTTCCGCATATCTCGTGGGATTGTGCATTGGAGAGAAATTGGAGAAGACGATTTGCATACCAGGTCACTGAATTCAACCACCAAATATTTTTGAGGTCATCACCATCACACTTGGACCGCCATACTTTGGACTCTTGACTGGAGACTCCTAGCAGCATCCTCTGCATGTCCCCGGCATCACTCCTCCCTCGCCATAGGACTTGGGTAAAGGGGTGGTGAGCAGGTGCCAATGAAGGGAAAACGAGCGTTACACCTAGGTCCCCCATCGGGGAAGTGATGTGAGTTCACAAAGTGGAAGACGCAGAAAACATGCCATGATATGATATTTCGCTCACAAGGTTCAGACATACATGGTGGCGGCCATCTTGGATTTTGTTGTGGCGACCCAATTTTCAATAGCGTTCTTCCTTATGCCTAGATACACCCACACGCCAGCTTAGAAGTTGGTACTTCACTTATTTTTCAAGATATTCCGCTCACATGGTTCAGACATACATGGCGTGAGACATACATGGCGGCGGCCATCTTGGATTTTGATGTGGGTTGCACCCACACACCAAATTCGAATGCGGTCCTTCGCTTACGCATGCACGGACGGACGGATGGAAGGAAGGACGGACGGACGGACACACGGACGGAGGGGAAAACCATAGTCCCCCTTTCGCTCCGCAGTGTGACGAGGGACAAAAAACCTGCACAGAGTAGTGATTAAAGTGGTAGAGGTGTGTGCTATCCTTCTCCCACTCTCTATTTCTATGAGCATCGTTGGCTGCAGTTGCAGTGAATGCAACGTAGAGTCTGATATGATGCCCATAGGCACAGCAGACTGGCCAGGTCATCGGTATGATGACTGCTACCCTTTATGTCCATGGTGGACACAGCTGTCTGCAGATGCTGCGCATTGATGCCTAAATTGGTGCCACCACTGACTTTCATGGGCACATTTATCCACGATGTAGCGCTGCCCAGGCTGACCTACAGGTGCGGTTTGATATGTGAGTGTTCTACACATAGTCTTAGCCTAAAGAGACTTACTTCCCCCACAAGGCAATGGGGATCTGTTATCATGGACAAGGGGACAATACCAGGTACTGTCAGCCGGATCCAGCTGAGCCCAGGACTCGCACATGGCAGGGGCACCACTCCCTGAGATAGCTGGAAAAAAAAACAGCTACCCTGATACCCAAGTCCATGTAGCTTATGGTGTAAATGAAACCCATGGGTGTGTGGGTCTGACATAAGTGACTTTAAGGGTTCAAACCTGGGGAAAATGGGGTGAAATGTTCTGTCACAAGCTCCCAGACTGTTTACACAATTGCAAACCTGCCAATTCCTCTTGGAGAAAATGACGATTTTGGAACTATCTTTGAGAAAAAGATGCACCAAACAAACATCGCTCGGTGCCACCATATTTGTCTGAATGCAGAATTTCACACAGTTACTTTGCCATCAGGCCATGAGATGGTGTGAATGCTGATTCCCATAGTTACTCTGCCCTAAGGGCATGAATATTTTGTCCAAGTACTGCTGAACGGAAGGGCTTTGAAATTGCCAAAAATGCGATTTGTGTTTTTTTTTTTTTGTGTTTTTTTTTGTATACTGAATCGAGGCTCGTGAAAGAGCTAATAAGTGTTCTAAGTGTTCTACAGTGTTCTAAGTATATAATTCGAGTGAAATAAAATACAGATTTTAAAGGTTGTAGAGATAAACCTTTTTTCCCGTAAGTTTATCGCCAATAATGTAGCGTCTTTTACGCCACTTTATTTAACATGTTACATTAGTTCTTCGTTCCTGTTGTTTGTGTCCTTTATGACATACCTAAAAACAGTAAGTTTCGTCTTTGGGATGATTTTCAGTTTTGTTTGACTGCCAGACACAGACAGAGTAAAAAAATATGTAATCTTACTGCACGATGAGACAAATTCACAGCCAAAGTGCTGATAAACTGCAGCTTCGTTTTTCGATTCATGGTCCGATTCGTGTTCATATATATAATCTTCAATTTTAATAAGTTGTTCCTCGATCATGAACCAATGTTTATGGACGGACGGACGGACGGACGGACAGACAAAGTGAACCAATTGCTCATCCTTGCTTGTCGCTTAACGTGCACGTGTTAACAAAGGCCACAAACAGCACCAACTTCTCAGACCAATAGCGTGTTGCTCCTATTCATCTCCAGATGGATGTACTGTGTCTTGAGAGGAATAATGTGGACAAACGACTCAACCAAGGTGGAAGTTTGCTTGGATTCAGTTTTCTTAGATATTGAACTTGTCATGAGACACAACCTGGTACCAAGCAGGCTGACACTACGCTATATTGTTACCTGGAACATTTATCCATCACTGCTTCTGTGCCTACCTGTAGGGCCATGGCACCCATGGCCGACCACCATCTCGATTTTGTACTTTTGAACCATCCAGAACACTCTCGAACCATTTCTAGCACTTTGTTGTTGTTCATATGAACCCATCACATCCCTTCCTGTCGTCACCAAATCTACATTCCAAAAGCCTCTAGTCTATTGATATTCTGCTGTATACGGATCTAAACCTCTACTGGGTACATAATACTCCAAACTGAAGTCTTCACCATTTTCTTCTTCTTCAGATATTCATTAAAACTTCTCAACAACTCCTTCCTCTTATTGAAGGACTTCTTTCTCATTGGAATTCACCCCGTGGTCTCTCTGTGGAATCTCCCATCCTGTGTCAACATAGTACATTCATATTTTAATTAGCCGTCCTGTTCAAACTCATTTCCATCCACACAAATCGTCAGGCCGTTGCCTGTAATCCTTGATTTCTCATTATCTTGATCTTTTTTACACTTATAATTCCATATTCTGTTGATACTTAATTTGTAAATTCCATCAAACTTTGCAGGCCCTGCTGCATATGTCTGCCTTACTGTTTGGTAATCTGCAAGTCTGACGACCTTCACCATTTTCCCTCCAACTTAATGCCTTCTTTCCTTCATCTCATGTCTGACAGTGAGGGCGTCAGACATGATCTCATGTCTGACAGTGAGGACGTCAGACCTGATCTCATGTCTGACAGTGAGGGCGTCAGACCTGATCTCATGTCTGACATCGAAGGCATCAGACCTGATCTCGTTTCTGACATTGAGGGCATCAGACATGATCTCATGTCTGACAGTGAGGGCGTCAGACCTGATCTCATGTCTGACAGTGAGGGCGTCAGACATGATCTCATGTCTGACAGTGAGGGCATCAGACCTGATCTCATGTCTGACATCGAAGGCATCAGACCTGATCTCGTGTCTGACATTGAGGGCATCAAACCTGATCTCATGTCTGCCATTGAGGGCATCAGACCTGATCTCGTGTCTGACATCGAGGGCATCAGACCTGATCTCGTGTCTGACATCGAGGGCATCAGACCTGATCTCATGTCTGACATCGAGGGCGTCAGACCTGATCTCATGTCTGACAGTGAGGGCGTCAGACATGATCTCATGTCTGACAGTGAGGGCGTCAGACCTGATCTCATGTCTGACATCGAGGGCATCAGACCTGATCTCGTGTCTGACATTGAGGGCATCAAACCTGATCTCATGTCTGCCATTGAGGGCATCAAACCTGATCTCATGTCTGCCATTGAGGGCATCAAACCTGATCTCATGTCTGACATTGAGGGTGTCAGACCTGATATCATGTCTGATAGCCCTGATCCATTGGGAGAGTAGAAGCAGCATGTCCAAGGTGGAGTGACCTGGTCTGAAACCAAATTGATGATCTGAGTTGAGGTTGTTGGAGAAAATGAATGATCTTCTGTCAACTGTAATGATGGATTTGTTTCCATCACCGTTCCATTCCTTGTTTTAACTTTTCCAGATTTGTTGTTTTTCTCTCTGCATTGCACAAGCTTCTTCAGAATTCCATCTTTTATTCCCCACTAACTATGTTTGTGCATTTTCTCCAACATTTCGTCAGTATCCCCTGATTCCTGGAATGTTTAGCAAAAAAATCAAAACATTATTTTTACCTCCTTTATTAATAAAGGCAAACTTGGTGTGCACAAGTGTTGTCTCGTGTCTAGACTGGAGAAGAAGACTTTTTTGTGTAAGCCACACATGGGCCTGTTTTTTGCAGCAAAGTAGTGGAGTTTCAATTTTGAGTTTTTTTTTGTTTTTTTTTGTCACCACTAAATCGGTGGATAATGTTTTGATAGACGTGAACAATCAGTTTGTCGTCCGTCTGGAGACCTTAAGGAAGGCTTGATGCGAGTCGGGAGGTACGGCCTAGCTAATAAAAGCTTCAACGAGTTGTTTCCTATGGTGGTTGTTTCCAACTGACGCCTGTCCTCGTACCTTGTATATCTTCTTATTTTGTATGCAGTAAATGACTACTGGGGCACAGCTGTGCCACTGATGCAGTGCCCCTGCCGTTTAAAGTAGTCATTTCTAATTGGCTTAGCGGTTGGCTTAGCGGTTAGGGTGCCGGCTTGGGATCCTAGGATCCTGGGTTCGAATCCCGGTCGATCGCTGAATTAATGCCAGTGGGGTTGAATCAACCTGTCATCCTTCCGAGGTCCGCAAATTGAGTACCAGTTCACTGGTAATTCCCTGTGTGTCGCAAGAGGCGACTAACAAGGTTGGCGGCAGGAAGGGCACCCGGCCATCAAACATTGCTTCAAAAAGGGGACCACGGTACCCAAAAAGAGGCCAACTCCTGCCCTGCGGGGAAAAATGGCCTCTAAAGGTGGTTCTTTCTTTCTAGTCGGATGATCACCGCTCTCGATGTGATTCTCTTAAGAATGAAAAATTTAACAAAACGAACATATAAATAAAGCAAACGCACAAGGAAGTCTTAGGCTGGGGTTGGCGTACGTCTCGACTTTTCTGAAAACCATGTCCGCTGGAACTTTTCATCTTCATGCCGGTATTTCTCATTGGTGCTTTGTTTGTTTCACTGATAAGTTTTGTTTAAAGATTGATGTACAATTGAGTTTAAACTGGAGTTGCATATTTGCTTATCATGTCCGCTAAGCCTGGTTGATGAAACATTGTCGTTGGATGCGTCACACCTCAATGCAGCCAGTCGAGCTTGGATTGCATCTAGTTTTACCTTAAAATGTGTGTTCCAACATGGGGCAAAATAATAATCAAAATAGCCACCGAGTGGGCCGACGTCATCTCTGGAGGTTGTAGTTCAGACCTTTGCTGATTTTGAGGGAACCCACTGATCCGAAATGGAAAAATCTAAGACCGAGCGATCCTGCGGACCATCAGATAGAAGGCCTGTATAATGTTTCAGAGCAATCGGTTGGTAAATATGGGATGAGTAGTGATCCAAAGTTTTAGGGGGTAATCCCACCTTGGAGCACCCATGATTTAAAATCGAAGCCTGAGCGGTTGTGCGGGGTACTGTCTTGTAATCATGTGTCGAGTTTCAAAACAATCAGCCAGGTGATAAGGGAGGAGTAGCAAAAATAGCAAAAAGTTACCAGGTGACAGGATGGATGGACATCCGGTCATCATGACCCATTTTATAAGTTCATCTCTTCGAGATAACGACAGTTTTGGTGCAAACATTGTGGCCATGTTTTATTTATTTTCTTTTACTTTGCATTACCTCCTCAACCTCTGCCCGTTACCACCTCTCTGTGTCAAAATTAACACTTCCTGTGTCAAAATTAAAACTTCCTGTGTCAAAATTAACACTTCCTGTGTCAAAATTAACACTTTTCCTCTGTCAAATTCATTGTCATTGCAGGTTCAGAAGATGTTGGAGAGAAGTCAAACAATTGCATTTCTTCGGATCATGACGAAGTGATGCGAGCCTTGCTCGTGCACGAGAAGAAGGCCATCGGTTCGGCCGGACCTGGCGGAGGCCCCGTGGCCGGTGGAAACGCTTTTACCGGACGCGGCGCCGGGTTGCCGGCGGGTGCGGCGGCGGGTGCGGCCGCCAGCGACTCCGAGAGCGACACGACCGAGTCTTCGGACGATGAGGACGGACAGCCGCCCGCGAAGCGTCGTTCGACGCAGCAACCTCGAGCTCCGCGGGTGGACGCAGTCGGTGGCGGTGCTCCATTCGGCGAAGAGGACGACGATTTCGAGGAGGTCTCGGAAGAGCCGACGGTCACGGTGGCCGGCCGGGCGTACCGATACGGCGAGGTGAGCCGGCAGCCCGAGCTTGTGAGCAAGATGACGGCAGAAGAGAAGGAGGTCTACATCCAGACAGGCCAGCAGATGTTTCAGGACATGTATGAGTGAGCTGAGCTGCGGACCAAACAGTGAGGTGGTTCTCATTACATTCTTAGGTTATCGGTGTCGATCACAGAAAATGAACGCTCCTGCTGCGGCCTGCACTCGAATATGGTGTTTGATTTTTATTTTTTGAAACGAAATGGGTGGAAAGTCTATGTTGTGACGAGTAAAGGAATGTTTAAGTTATCCGATGTTACATCCTGTAGTTACCATTTAATTTGTTCTACTGATAAACCAACACTTTTGACGAGATGAGTAGAAGCCTCTGCCGCTTGCTCTGTTAGTAAATAGTCTTTTGACTTGATAATTATTTAAAATCAATCAAGTGTAGGTAGTTTAACTTTTTAACGCACAAACTCTCCCTTTATTTTATTATTGACTCTATTTTGGATTCCTTTGGTTTTCGCCTTCTTTTGGCCGATTGGTCAATTTTAAAGGCCGTACATTTTCTGCCACTGATGTTGTATGCAACCTTCACCACAGGCCAGCTAATCAGTTGTCGCAGTCATGCTTCAAGCATTCTTATTGGCTCTTGTCAGGTGTTTCCTCATTGGGTCTGGCTCTACCTCCCAGCAACCGCTTTCAGAAGAACCCTTAATAATCCAAGCTCTCTGCCCTCCTGCCCTACTTATACTTCCTCCTCTGGAACCCCTCATTGTCTGCATGTTGCACTCCCCCTGCGTTCCCCCTGCATTCCTTCGGTGGCTGCTCGCCTCGGTCTCGGGTCTTCTCCTGGAGCTACCCATCGTTGGCATCTCTTGCTGAACTCGCACAGCTAGTCCTGACGTAGTACATAGTACAATCTGGTCAAGCTCCCGTTCCCACCAGGCCTCCTGACACGCGTCAGCACGCGCCTCTCCGATTGATCTTCACCTGTAAGTTAATCTTCCACCTACCGATGCGTGTACACCGAGAGATTGACTCTCTTTGTTGTGACGGGACGTGTTGTGAACCTCTGTACGGTTGGTATCCCCTTTGGAATTGAATGGTAATTGAATCATAAATAGGAAACGCAGATATATTGGATGCCATGTTCGATGACCCCTGTCCATATCGGGTTCCTGTTTGAGTTGCTGCCCGAATTGTTCGCCTCTTCCTGCTTTAGCTCCTCCAGTCGTTCCTGCAATGCTAAGATTTGATCAAACGGGTCGGTTTTCTCGCAGTAAGCTCTCGACGGTCTTGCTAGGCCTTGGGTATCATGAACATTTTATCAACCCGGTGCAATGCACTGGTGATCATTTTGGATCTTTGATTGCCGTCGGAATGTTGATCTGGTACTCGAGTGGAGGAAGAAAAAGAAAATGCTATTTATCACCTGCCGAGTATTTTTTTTTTTCATTGTTCAAAGGCAGGTGACTTTTGTATCTCCATTGCCACTAATAAAAATAAAACTTCATTGTATCATTTCAACAATTGATACCTCAGGTGCACAGTGTCTGAAATGAAATGAAGTTATAAAAAAAAAGGAATGAACACCTGTGCCACAGGGACGTTTGATTTGTCCCTTCATTTTGAGTAGGTGGAAGTTTAAGGTCGAGGAAGTTGTTGAACAAAATCGAACAATGGGTGTTGGTACTATCTAGTCGAGCTCCCATTCCCACCAGGCCTCCTCTTCCCACCCCTTACTCCATGCATTTAATACTTTTTGTTAATAGCTTGGTGATCTACAACAGGTCTTAAGGAGAGAGACACTGTCTGTTCGCTCGGACATATACCGCTATGTCTTATGGAGAGAGACACCTTGGCTGTTCGCTCGAACACAAACCACTATGTGCTACAGAGAGAGACACTTTGTCTATTCGCTCAGACACAGACCATTATGTACTATGGAGAGAGACACTTTGGCTGTTCGCTCGGACACAAACCACTATGTGCTCCAGAGAGAGACACTTTGTCTGTTCGCTCGGACATATACTGTTATGTGCTACGAAGGGAGAGACTTCTGTTCCCTTGGACACAAACCATTATGTGCTACAGAGAGGGAGACACTTTGTCTGTTCGCTCGGACACAGACCATTATGTACTATGGAGAGAGACACTTTGTCTGTTTGCTTGGACACAAACCATTATGTACTATGGAGAGAGACACTTTGACTGTTCGCTCGGACACAAACCATTATGTACTATGGAGAGAGACACTTTGACTGTTCGCTCGGACACAGACCATTATGTACTATGGAGAGAGACACTTTGGCTGTTCGCTCGGCCACAAACCACTATGTGCTCCAGAGAGAGACACTTTGTCTGTTCGCTCGGACACAAACTACTATGTGCTACGAAGAGAGAGACTTTTTCTGTTCCCTTGGACACAGACCATTATGTACTGACTGTACTGTGGAGAGAGACACTTTGTCTGTTTGCTTGGACACAAACCATTATGTACTATGGAGAGAGACACTTTGACTGTTCGCTCGGACACAAACCATTATGTACTATGGAGAGAGACACTTTGACTGTTTTTTCGGACACAAACCATTATGTACTATGGAGAGAGAGACTTTGACTGTTCGCTCGGACACAAACTGCTACGAAAAGGTTACGAATCCTGATTTGCATTTCATGATTTAGAGGTGCATCTTTCATCATTTCCCTTTTTCACATTTGGTTCTTTTATTTTATTTCACATTTGGAAGACCAAATAATTCATTTCACATTTCATCCTTTATTTGGTTTATTATTAGCAGAAACCCGTTCTAGACATTCCACGATATAAAAAAGGAAACCTTTTCGTCTTGTGCTGGTTGAAAGAGCTCAAAATGGGACGTTATATATTTCTAAACAGGAAATAAAAACAAAACCAGGAGCTATCAGAGCAGCGATATGTTGCCTATACACCGCCTTGGTTAATTTTTTGTCTGATTGACAAAATTATAATTTTCCCATAGATTTGGATCAATTTAAAGCACCATTTTTTTCTCTAATTAAGTAATGTTTTTTTGCTATCCGAGGATCGTTTCGTTTCCATGTTTCACAGTGCGACAGACAGATAGCATTAGCCTGATATGATGGAGTATGGCAGTAATCTTTATTACCCTCGCCAGAGGAGAGAGTATTGCATTTGAGTCCGTTTGTCTGTTTGTTTGTCTGTGTCTGTCTGTTTGTCTGTCTGTTTGTCCGCACAGAATAAATATGATTTTCTCTGCAACCGTTGGTCCGATTGACAGGATATTTTCACCATAGGTGCAACTCCACCTGTAGAATTTGATAATGATAATTATGACGTCATAGGTTATGTGGTATGGGCGCCATCTTGGAAAAACCGAAAAACGTTGCACCTCTATATCTCCGGAAGTGCATGGAAAAAAAATGAGACATGGTTCATTGTAAATAACTCCATGGGGAATAGAATATGTCAATGATGATGTTATAGGTGCCTCCATTATGACGTCATAATTGGACGAGTACAAAACTCCATCCGATCAGGATGAAATTTGTTGAGCGTCATCTCGGGATAAATTGGTTGAGAAAAAAAATGACATCATCGGACACGTGGTTTGGCCACCACATTTGTTTTAAACACAAAAGCCTTAAACACCACTCAAATCCCTTTTCTTTTTTTTTTGAAATGGCGAAACAGATCGAGGCAAAACATTACATGCATGATTGCATACCCATGACAAATAAAAAGTTCCATGACCATGACATAAGTCACATGGTTTGGTGGCTACGATTTTTTGAGGAATAAAACTTTAAAAAGTCACTCCAGAACGGCTGAACAGATCGAGCGGAAACTTCACACATATGTTCCCCATACCTCGCGCTTGCCATGCTGCCCTTGAATAATTCATGTCACATGGTTTGGCAGCCATATTGAATTGAACAAAAAATCTAAAAATTATATCTCTTGAACTGCTTCATTGATCGATGTGAAACTTCAGAGTAATGTAGCCGTAAAGCGAACACGTGTTAAAAATTTCAATATGATTGGTCTTGAGGTCTGGCAGCCAGAAGTTGTTATTGTTTGAAGAAGAAGAAGTTCTACTCTATGATCTTCTCCAGCCATGTGAGTTTTCAATATGTCTATTAATTATGTACTGTTTGAAGTCGGTCACCCCAAAATACCAGGTGAAGATCCTTAAATACTATGAAGAACCAGAGGACCTTGAGGACTTGGAAGACCAAAAAGACCCCGAGGACCCAAAAAGATCCTGAAGACTCAAAAGATCCAAAAGACTCTGAGGATGCAAAAGACCCCTGGGACTCAAAAGATCCCAAGGACAGCCTCATTAAAAACAAAAAACATTAAAAATACAATACTGAATTCAGTTTTATAAAGAAGACGTAATGTGTCACGTGTGTTTGACGAAAGTGGGGTTGTACAAAATAATTAAAGAATGTACAAGAACACCCCACAAAATACACCTCACAAGCACGTCCTGGTGTTGGTCTACAATCTCTGATTGCGCTTTCTTATTTAGGGATGGCATGGGGAAAAAATGCCCCCCCATTCAAATGGGTACAAAATTATACGCTTATAAACTAATATAGAGTGAAGTCATAAACATTTAAAAGGCATATATTTTATTATCAAACGTTTTCATAACTACCAGGAATGATAAATATGCCACTGTGGGAGCTATGCTCGCACGATCAAACCGGACAAAATGAACGACGCCCGGAATGAAGTTTCACTGAGCTATTTATTTCCAGCTCACTCGAAAGAACTCAAAAGCACTGAATCAGCCCATCGAACGGGCGGCAATTTGTAAGTAAAGCTCAACACACAAAAGCCACGCCTCTCAGGCGGGGCGTGGTATGCAAATAGGTAAGCCAAGTGTTCGCCCGGGAAAGGCAATTCTGGACACGCCCGGGCGAGTCCGGACAAGTGCCCTCTCGCCGGTTGTGTCATCGGCCGGTGCAAGGTAATTGTGTCATGCTTCCGGTAACTGCTACATACGCCCCCCAGAGTTAACATGCACCGGGAGAGTCAGTTTGAGGGGGGTCTTTATGACCCGGCCGAAACGACCCCTGGCGATTCGTGTGGGGGTGGTAGGTGGCGTGGCGGTGGATGGTCGGGCGGGGGGCTTGGTTGACGGGGGACGGCCCCGTCGTGGAGGAAGGGCCAACCGTGGAGGTTGGTCGAGGTCCAAATGGGCCGGCTTGAGGCAGTCCACGGAGATGCGGTCCGGCTTGCCGCCGATGTCGATGATGAACGACTTGTCGTCCCTCTTCAGGACCCGGAAAGGTCCATCGTATGGCGGCCGGAGCGGTCCCCGGTGTGCGTCATGCCGGATAAAAACGTACTCCGCAGTGCGAAGTGCTGGGGGGACGTGGGCACGGGGGCAAATCTCCTGGCGGCCTCCTGGAGGACCGAGCGTTGGCGAGCCGCGGACCAGGGGCCGGTGGCGTCAGGGATAAATTCGCCCGGCATGCGTAGACCAGCTCGGCGGTGGAAGCCTGGAGGTCCTCTTTAGGGGCCGTTCGGAGGCCCAATAGGACCCACGGGAGCCTGTCGGCCCAACCGTCGTCCTGGAGGCTGGCCCTGAGAGCGGCCTTCATAGAGCGGTGGAACCGCTCGCACAAGCCGTTGGCTTGTGGGTGGTAGGCCGTGGTGCGGTGTAGCTTGACCCCCAAGGCCTGGGCGACCGCGCCCCAAAGCTCGGAGGCGGATTGCGGGCCTCTGTCGGAGGAGATGTCCGAGGGCGCGCCAAAACGGGCAATCCAGGTGCCAATGAAGGCCTGCGCCATGTTGGCGGATGTTGAGGCCAGCGGGACGGCCTCCGGCCACCTGGTGGTCCTGTCCACCATCGTGAGGAGGTGGGTGAAGCCCCGCGAGGAGGGAAGGGGTCCCACCAGGTCCACATTGACGTGGTCGAAGCGCTGCGCGGGCACGTCGAATGGTGCCAACGGGGCCTGGGTGTGCCGGTGGACCTTCGCAGGCTGGCAGGTGACACAGGTGTTGGCCCAGTCGCGGACGTCCTTACGGAGCCCGTGCCAGACGAACTTTGCTGCCACGAGCTTCTGTGATGCTTTCCGGCCCGGGTGGGAAAGGCCGTGGAGGGCGTCAAAAATGTGCCGCTGCCATCCGGTGGGCACGATGGGGCGAGGTTGGCCCAGGGAAACCTCGCACAGGAGAATCGTGCCTGTGTCCTCGAAGGGGACGTCGGCCAACCGCAGGCCTGTGTCCGCTGTCCGGAGGGCTTGCACCGTGGGGTCGGCGGTCTGGTCGGCCGCCATGTGGGCGAAGTCCACACCCAGGTGGACGGCGTTCGCACCGGACCGGGAGGCAATCGGCCACAGCGTTGTCCTTGCCCGCGACGTGCCGGATGTCCGTCGTAAATTCGGACACGGCGGAGAGGTGGCGCTGCTGGCGGGCCGACCACGGCTCCGTAACCTTGGCCATGGCGAAGACCAGGGGTTTGTGGTCCACAAACGCCGTGAACGGGCGGCCCTCTAAAAGTGGCGGAAGTGGCGAACGGCCAGGTAATGGCCGAGGAGCTCATGGTCGAAAGCGCTATACTTGCGCTCGTTAGGGCGAAGCTGCCGGCTGAAGAAGGCCAGCGGTTGCCAAACTCGTTCACCCACTGTTCATGCACGACGCCCACCGCGTAGTCGGAAGCGTCCGTGGTGAGGGCGATGAGTGCGTCGAGCGCCGGGTGCACCAGCATGGTCACGTTGGCGAGGGCCAGCTTAGCGCCCGTGAACGCCGCGTCCATCTCTGTGGTCCAGGCGACGTCCTGCTTGGCCGGCTTGCCCCGGAGGGTTCCGTACAGGGGGCGCATGAGTTGGGCGGCGCGAGGCAAGAACCGGTGGTAGAAATTTACCATCCCCAAAAATTTCTGTAGGGCCTTGATGGAGCGGGGGCGCGGGAAACTTGTGACTGCCTCCACCTTGTTAGGCAGCGGGACGGCCCCACGCTTCGTGATGCGGTGCCCCAGGAAGTCGACGGCCGTTATGCCAAACTGGCATTTCGCCGGGTTGATGATGAGGCCGTGCTGGCCGAGGCGCTCAAAAAGCATGCGCGGGTGGATGAGGTGCTCCGCCCGGGAAGTGCTTGCGACGAGAATGTCGTCCAAGTTGACGAAAAGGAAGGTGAGGTCGCGCAGCACGCTGTGCTTCAGCCGCTGGAAGGCCTGGGCCGCATTCTTAAGGCCGAACGGCATGCGAAGGAACTCGAAGAGGCCAAAAGGTGTAATTACCGCCGTCTTCGGCACGTTGGCCGGCCGGACGGGTACCTGGTGATAGCCCCGAATGAGGTCGACCTTGGAAAAGATCACCCGCCCCGCCAAACGGGCGGAAAAGTCCTGTATGTGTGGTATCGGGTACCGGTCGGGGGTGGTGGCGTCGTTGAGGCGGCGGTAATCGTCGCATGGTCGCCATCCGCCACCCGGCGGTTTGGGCACGATGTGCAGGGGCGAGGCCCACGTGCTATTCGAGCGCCACACAATGCCAAATCGCTCCAGCGCGTCGAATCCCGCCTTCGCCACGGCGAGTTTGGCTGGGTCGAGGAGGCGAGCCCTGGCGTAGACCGGTGGACCTGTGGTCGGGATGTGGTGTTCGACGCCGTGCTTGACAGCGACGGCCGAAAACGTCGGCTGCGTGAGGGCGGGAAACTCGGCGAGTAGGCGGGTGAAATCGTCCACGGCCGGGAGCGCGCAGGCTAGCTTGGTCGGAGCGGAGCCGCTCAATGAGCAAGCGAGCGAGCTGAAGGTCTCCGCGTTGATGAGCCAACGCCGTTTGACGTCGACCAAAACCCCATGCGCGCAAAGAAAATCTGCACCCAGCAAGGCCATGGGCACGTTTGCTGTGATGAAGTCCCACCTGAAGCGCTGGCCCCCGAAGCAGAATGCGACGCTGTGCGAACCGAAGGTGCGGATGGAGGAGCCGTTTGCGGCGACCAAGGCGGGGCCGCAAAGCGCGGCCTGTTTGTCCTGCACCGAGGCGGGTACCACGCTCAGCTGAACGCCGGTGTCGCACAAAAAACGCCGCCCGGACGCTGTGTCCGTGATGAACAGAAGGCTGCCTGAATGGCCGACGCTCATGGCAGGCAGCGAGCGCCGGCCTGGTCGTTTCCCGACCTGCCGAAAGTGCATGGTGGGCGGCACGTTCTGGCCTTCTGCCCGAACCTGGCGTGGTAATAGCACATGGTCCGTTCTGGTGGAGGCTCCGGCAGTCGCGTCGGGTTCGGTCGACGGGGCGTCGCGGCGGCCCCTGCCGCCAGTGGCGCTGACTCGGCCGGTGGTGGCGCCGGTCGTGGCACGGGCATTGCCTCGGTCGGCCCAGGGTTCCAGGCGGCCGCTCCGACGTGTCGCCTGGCCGAGAAAAATGTATCGGCCTCCTTGGCCAGGGCGCGAGGGTCCGTGATGGGCGAGTTAGCCAAAGCTAACTGTACCTGCCTGGGTAGCTGCCGGAGGAACAGCTCGCGGAAGAGGAAATCCGGGCTGTGGTCGCCGAGTAGAGCCAGCATGTGGTCCATGCGCTCAGATGGACGGGCCTCACCCAGCTCCGGGAGGTCGAGTAGTTGTCGCGCTTGTTCGGTCTCCGTGAGTCCAAACGCACCGAGGAGTAGGCCTTTGAGCGCGCCGTATTTGTCGGCGTTCGGCGGGTTCTGTCGGAAGCTCAGGACCCGGGCCGCGGTGGAGGCGTTGAGCGCGGAGACCACATGGTGGTAGCGCGTTGTGTCCTCCGTAATGTTCCGCAGGGCGAATTGAGAATCCGCTTGGGCGAACCAGACGGCCGCGTGCGATTCCCAAAAGCCCGGGAGCTTCAAAGCTACAGATGACTCCATCGCCATGTTCTTGCAAAGGGGTCACCAATTGTGGGAGCTATGCTCGCACGATAAAACCGGAAAAAATGAACGACGCCCGGAATGAAGTTTCACTGAGCTATTTATTTCCAGCTCACTCGAAAGAACTCAAAAGCACTGAATCAGCCCATCGAACGGGCGGCAATTTATAAGTAAAGCTCAACACACAAAAGCCACGCCTCTTAGGCGGGGCGTGGTATGCAAATAGGTAAGCCAAGTGTTCGCCCGGGAAAGGCAAGTCTGGACACGCCCGGGCGAGTCCGGACAAGTGCCCACTCGCCGGTCCGTCATCGGCCGGTGCAAGGTAATTGTGTCATGCTTCCGGTAACCGGCACACCACAATAAATTGCAAAATCGAGAGTATCAGATTGAGACATCACAATGGCCGAATTGTTCATCCACAGAATTGTTGATAAATGTCATCGCTCCTGGCACAATAACGGCTGAAGCAATTACAATGTTTCCAATTGAAGGAAGTGACATTCTTTCTTGGCAATTGCACCCATACCATAAAAAAATTGTTTAAAACAAGACCGAAAGTCTAACAGCGGCGTAGCCAGGCTTGTAGCCGGCGAAGCCGGTGTTGTCAATGAACGCGTACGTATTATGTTGAAAAGCCAGATTTTGCTGGATCCCTTGAGAATTTCGAAGCTTTGACGCACCAAATCGCTCAATGGAGGCCGCCATCTTGCGGATGCGGAAGTATGCATAACAAATTGAAAAAAGTTCAATAGGAGTTTTTCACCCGTCTTTTTTTGATTCACAATCTTATGCACCTCTAATTTGTAATTAAAATACGTTAAGACCAACCTCGTTCCCCGGGCCCACACGGGCCTGGTTATCTTCAACGAAAATTGTCACCAAACACCGGAACCAATGAGATTCGAGCATTTGAAAAAATATTTGAAAAACCAAATCACTCAATGGAGGCCGCCATCTTCCGGATGGGGAAGTATGCATAAAAAAATTGCGAAAAAGTTCAATAGGAGTTTGTTTCACCCTTCTTTGTTTGATTCACAATCTAATGCACCTCTAATTTGTAATTAAAATACGTTAAGACCAACCTCGTTCCCCGGGCCCACACGGGCCCTGGTTATCTTCAACGAAAATCATCACCAAACACCGGAACCAATGAGATTTGAGCATTTGAAAAAACTTTTCAAAAAAGCTTTTTACCACATTTCGGACACTGAAAACGGCGTCAAATATTCTAAAATTGACGAAGAATTATTTTTTAGAAATCTCGCGGCCGTAGGGGATAATTTTTCACGGCCGGAAATATCCGAAGTTGAGACGGAATTCACCGAATTAATCAAGAAGGAAATTTTATCAATTTTAATCTCATCCAGAATGCAAATGGTGTCATTTTGAACTAGGTACGGTACCTACTACACCTACCCACTACCAACTACCTAACCTACTGATGCCATAGTGATGGGTACAATAGTGGCAAGAGGCTTTGGCTTCGCCGGCTCATTGCGGCTTTGCAGTCGGGTACTAGTAATATATTATAAACCACAAACACACATGCTTAGCTTTTTTATACAGTCGCTAATGTTGTTCATAACATTAAACAAAGAAACTTGGAGGAATCCCGACATTCGTGAGGTAAGTTTTACTTACAGAACTGAGGGAAGATCTACTGCAATCTAGATTATACCCCACAAGGGTTGGGTACATACCGTTTTGTTGGAAGAGACGAAACGCCGATGCTTTCGATATGTCATGGTCATTTTAACAATTGGTTTGTTTGTGTTTCACACTGAATGAAAAGCGTAAAGGTAGAGCATGGCGATTGTGATATATGACAGGTTCGACGATATGTTCGGCATGAATGGCATATAAATCAAAATGGCGGAGTGTGGAGAGTCAGCCGCCGCACCGCCGTAATAACATCAGACGTAATCACGTCACCCTTTCATGTGACCAGATCCTCAGCTCTGATTGGTATACGTTTGAGGGGACATACATACATACATACATACATACATACATGCATACATTCGGACGGACAAACACTGTTCTCGATGGCTTTGCCCTATGAGCTACGCCATAAAAATACAACCACAATACACCACTGATGTATCGTGATGCTGCCTCTGCACATGTGTGAATAATATGTTTGACATGATTTTTGTAATGGCGGCATTTCTAGTGTTCGTGTGAGTCTCCTGTCTTCTCCAAGACACGCATCAAGCTCGAGGAGAACTGAACATCCGGCAACGAGGGTAAACCATTTTACCTTGGAGACTGACTTTGTTTTCCTTCCCGGGAATAATGGCCACATTTTGCACAATTGGAGAGTTTAAACCGGAAGAGGAAGAGCGGATTCAGCATGATTTGGCAGATGACAACATTGCAAGTGTGGATAATCAACGACCGACACTGCTGAGTGTTTGTGGTTCGCCAACTTACAAGATAATGTCAGGCCTGTTCGCAACGAGGAAGCTGGCGGATGTCCATTGTTGGAGCCGATTCCATCATCAACCAATCACCGGAAGTTGAAGCCATCGGTGATTGTGTAGCACTACACGCTGAATATCTGCAGCCAGGAAGGGGGTGATTCCATTTTGGATTACCTTATGGGCCTAAAGTAAATTGACTTAACGGTGTGAATATGGAGGTAACCTCGAGGAAATGCTCCGTGGTCGGGTCGTCTGTGGAATTAAACGCAGATTGCTGAGGGAAGGAACGTGCGATATCGACAAGGCCTTATTATATGCAAAGCGTCCATAATAGAATTGGAGGAAAAACCGCATTGGATCTCCAAAATCCTCTTATACCTCTCCCACCCGCCCCCCGCCTTCCCCTGCCTCCTGCCCCCAAGCCCTCTCCCTCCCACAGATCTCCCGATGTCCCTGTTCTCTGCTGTTGTACTTGTGTGCTTCCCTCTCTCTCCGCATCTTGTCTCCCGCTCCCTTTATTGTATGTTTTGTGTGTCCGTTTGTTGTTTTTTTGTGATTGATGTCAGCTCTTTCACGAGCCTCGATCTTGTATACAAAAAACAAAACCAAAAAAAAACATGTCGCAGTCGGGTGGGAGGTGGCAGTAAACAAGATGGCGAGTTGGCGTGGCCACCAGAACCCCCGTGGTTCGTCTTGATGGGGAATCCATAGTAAATGTGATCGATGTAAGTGGACAGCTCGTAATGAAGTTCGCAATTGGTCACCTCGACATGTGTTCATGCTGTACCTGTGGCAAAAAGGGCATTTCACAAGTTCGAAACCCAAGCCCCAAAGCATTCCTTGGAGCAAAAACAGTTCTCCACCGGGAACGTTTTGGGATTCCTGCCACACTGAGCTTTGCCTAGTTGTGACGTCATTTCCGAATACGACGTCACTGTGCGCGATGAATCGTGGCCATTTGTAGCGCTCGTCTGCCATTACCATGATAAACTCCGTCGGCGCTTTGCTCGCTGGGGCTTGTTCGGCCTGCAATCCTGCATTCGTCAGGACTCCATTGCCATGCTGCGAGCACCATCGCTCGTCTTGTAGACACCGGAATGAACATGTGTGGGTTTTGTTTTTGGAAAAAGACAAATGTTTGCGAAACAGCATATTCCGCGCCAAGGCCTCCTCCGTACTTTTCAGCCTTCTGAGGGTTTGCCTTTTGATCAAAGCGTGAATCTGATGGGTTGTTTCTTTATTTATTATGATTTTTTAAAGCGTGGTTATATATGCTAGGCCAAGGTGCCTTTGGGATTTTTTTGGGATGGTGACGATATTCGATGAAAGGCCTTTTTCCACCCACCGTGAATCACACTAATTGTCATTTGCAGAGGCAGACAGGGCCGGATCAGAGGCGTATTGACATGCAGGTGAGTCGGCGTGGGAGGCCTTCCTTATACCTGTCTCGATTCTCTCTCTAAAAAGGCCTCTCCACATGTGGACACTTTTGATGTCGATACTTTTGAATTTATTTATTTATTTTTTGCTGAAGTTGTCTGTTCTAGAAATTTCTGCAGAATAAGCGTTTTTATTTCTTTTAATGTGCGATGTCGTTTTCTGGGGGGTTGTTTGTAAAACCTGGTGTAATGAAGGGTCTTCATCATGACTCCCAAACTTTTTTGTCCAATATCCCAAACTGGAAATCTCATTCGCTGGGCGACCCAAATTTCTGCGTGACACTTGGAATCCGGACCAACCTATAAACCGCTATCCTGATGTTTCACAGGTAGGGTCAGTCATCAGGGTGTGTGCCCTCCATCGAACGGACGTTATTCGTCACATCTGCTGGATGTGATGGTGCACTGGTAATTATGCAGGTAAGAGGATTGTTTGAGGTACGGTTCATGGGAGTATAAAAGATCACGGGTATGGATGGGGCATTGGGGCATCATGTGACATTATGGGCATCGCTTGCTTGAATCCCTGGACCGCAGAGGATTATAATCGAGTGAATTAAGAGCAGGTACAATGGAGGGAATCTGTGATTGGAATGTGCAGGCATGTCGTCCAGATTGAGTCGTGATGATTGTCTGGCAGGTAGGCTCGTAATATGTGGCATGTTCCAGGATGAAGTAAATGCATGGTGGTTTTACTCATGATTGGCTCGTTTACCTGTAGTAATCCCAGCAGCTACCTAGGTGTATGTTCATTAATATTACGAAACACATGTCATATATTTACGTAATATGTAAATGCCCTGTAAGTAAAAAATCTTTGCTAGTTAGGTGGAGGTACACCACGTATTGAGGGGATGTGGAGGTACACCACGAATTGAGGAAAGGTGGAGGTACAGCACGTATTGAGGAAAGGTGGAGGTACTCCATGTATTGAGGGAGGTGGAGGTACACCACGTATTGAGGAGAGGTGGAGGTATACCACGTATTGAGCAGAGGTGGTGGTACACCACGTATTGAGGAAAGATGGAGGTACTCCATGTATTGAGGAGAGGTGGTGGTACACCACGTATTGAGGAAAGATGGAGGTACTCCATGTATTGAGGAGAGGTGGAGGAAGTCCATGTATTGAGGAATGGTGGAGGTATACCACGTATTGAGGGGATGTGGAGGTATACCACGTATTGAGGAGAGGTGGAGGTACACCACGTATTGAGGAAAGGTGAAGGTACACCACATATTGAGCAAAGGCGAAGGTACACCACGTATTGAGGGGATGTGGAGGTACTCCACGTATTGTGGAAAGGTGGAGGCACTCCATGTATTGAGGAGAGGTGGTGGTACACCACGTATTGAGGAAAGGTGGCGGTAGTCCATGTATTGAGCAGAGGTGGTGGTACACCATGTATTGAGGAAAGGTGGAGGTACACCACGTATTGAGGGGATGTGGAGGTACACCACGTATTGAGGAGAGGTGGAGGTATACCACATATTGAGGAGAGGTGGAGGTACACCATGTATTGAGTAAAGGTGAAGGTACACCACGTATTGAGGAAAGGTGAAGGTACACCACGTATTGAGGGGATGTGGAGCTACACCACGGTTTGAGGAAAGGTGGAGGTACTCCATGTATTGAGGAGACGTGGTGGTACACCACATATTGAGGAGAGGTGGTGGTACACCACGTATTGAGGAAAGGTGGAGGTACTTCATTTCATGTATTGAGGAGAGGTGGAGGCATTCCATGTCACAAAACAAAAGCATTAAGGTTTGTTTGATGACAATGCGCCAGAAATCCAAGTCTGACTCATCCAGAATATTAGAGTTTGGCGAACTCTGTTTCCGCGAAAACGATCGTGATTGGAGGATACGTGATCACATGACTACAAGGCGCCATCTTGTTACCCATCTTCGCCGAGTGAAACGCTAAGTTGTGTGCATCTGTGTGGTCTCCAAGTCATTCTTACACATCTTCACAACATTATAATCATTGTAACATCGTTAT
This sequence comes from Myxine glutinosa, assembly GCF_964187855.1. Lineage (NCBI taxonomy): Eukaryota > Metazoa > Chordata > Myxini > Myxiniformes > Myxinidae > Myxine > Myxine glutinosa. The sequence goes on from NC_136265.1 coordinate 117,191,126, forward strand.
ACAAATATTATCAGAACAAATAGAAAGTAAGTAACTTAAATGGCAAATAATCCGCCGAGTCGAGAGAAAAGGAATATGTAAAAGATTCCCTTTCTCTCATGGGGACAAATTACCATTGAAACTATTTACTTCTTATTTGTTTTGACTTTTCTTGCCGCCAAAAGCAGTTCACTCATTTATTTTTTTTTGTGTACAAGATTGAGGCTCGTGTAAGAGCTAACATTGATCGCAAAAAAACAAACTGACACATAAAACATAAAACATATGATAAAGGGAGCGGGAGACAAGATGGAGAGCAGGAACATTGGGAGATCTGTCGGAGGGAGAGGGCTTGGGAGGTGAGGCGTGGGAAGAGGCAGGGGGGAGGTGGGAGAGGTATAAAACATATGGACACTGCAAGGACTTCCAGGAAAGAAGTTGGAATTTCAGAAAAGTGGATCTGGGGTGAATTAACGGGGGTAGAAAAGATCAAGGTTTTGGATGGGGGAAGATAAGAGATGGTGGTGAACAGCTGTTTTAAAGTCCTGGAGGGAGGAGTGGGATTGAAGAGAGTGAGGGAGTTTGTTCCAGAGGCGGGAGAAAAGGGGAATGAAAGAGTGAAGGTGAGCAGAGAGCCGAGATTTTGGCAGTTTAACCATAAGAGGGTTGCAGGCAGATCTTGTGCGACCTGTAGGAATATTTGGGGGACAGAGCCCAGAGAGAGCTGGGGGAGCAAGGCCGGAGAGGAGTCGGTAGAAGACGGAAAGACCACCAACCTGCCTGCGGTGATTAAGTGAAAGGCCCTCGGAGTTAGCTTCATCGCGGGAGATTCCAATGATTCTGAAAGCTTTGGTTTCAACAGCGTGAAGCCGAGATAGGTGTGAGGCAGGAGCACCAGCCCAGAGGGGAGAACAGTATTCCATTGAGCTGCGGATGAAAGCCTTGTATGTGGTGAGGAGGTCAGGTGTGACAAGGAAGGACTTCGCATGACGGAGGATGCCCAGTCGGCAACTGGCTTTGGAGGCCAGCTTGGAAATGTGGTTTTCAAACACCACAAATGTTGTGGTGAAATTAACAATTACATTCATTCCCAGTAGAATCAGGAGTTGTATCACGTGGCATCGTAAGCTTATGATAGTACCATCTCCGAATGGGCATTCTCTTGTGTTACAAATCAAATACAAGTTGTGATCCAAAGAGTAAGATCATCTGCATGTGATGACAAACTCATCAAAGACAAGAACCTGAACACACGACTTCCTACAAAACATGTCGTTCTTCTGGCGTGTCATGCGTGACATCAAAATGGTGGAAAACCTCTTCAGTGTTCACAAGGATGGCAACAAAGGGGTGAACTGGGAATAAAAACATGGCCGTGCGAGGAGCAACTCAACATCAGGAGGTGAACTGGGAATAAAAACATGGCTGTGCGAGCAGCAAATCAACATCAGGGGGGAACTGGGTAGGGCGCACGTGAATAAAGGCCGACGTGGAATAGAGAAAGGCCCATGTGGAATAGAGAAAGGCCCACGTGGAATAGAGAAAGGCCCACGTGGAATAGAAAAAGGCCCACGTGGAATAGAGAAGGGCCCACGTGGAATAGAGAGAGGCCCACGTGGAATAGAGAGAGGCCCACGTGGAATAGAGAGAGGCCCACGTGGAATAGAGAGAGGCCCACGTGGAATAGAGAGGCCCACGTGGAATAGAGGCCCACGTGGAATAGAGAGAGGCCCACGTGGAATAGAGAGAGGCCCACGTGGACTAGAGAAAGGACCACGTGGAATAGAGAAAGGCCCAAGTGGAATAGAGAAAGGCCCACCTGGAATAGAAAAATCCCCACGTGCAATATAAAAATCGCCATGTGGCAAAGAAAAGGTCCCACGTGGAATAGAAAAAGCCCCATTTGTAATAGAAAAGGTCCCACGTGGAATAGAAAAAGCCCCATTTGTAATAGAAAAGGTCCCACGTCGAATAGAAAAATCGCCACATGGCATAGACAAGGTCCCACGTGGCATAGAGAAAGGCCCACGTGGAATAGAGAAAGGCCCACGTGGAATAGAGAAAGGCCCACGTGGAATAGAGAAAGGCCCACGTGGAATAGAGAAAGGCCCACGTGGAATAGAAAAAGGCCCACGTGGAATAGAGAAAGGCCCACGTGGAATAGAGAAAGGCCCACGTGGAATAGAGAAAGGCCCATGTGGAATAGAGAAAGGCCCACGTGGAATAGAGAAAGGCCCACGTGGAATAGAGAAAGGCCCACGTGGAATAGAGAAAGGCCCACGTGGAATAGAGAAATGCCCACGTGGAATAGAGAAATGCCCACGTGGAATAGAGAAAGTCCAACGTGGAATAGAGAGGCCCACGTGGAATAGAGAGAGGCCCACGTGGAATAGAGAGAGGCCCACGTGGACTCGAGAAAGGACCACGTGGAATAGAGAAAGGCCCAAGTGGAATAGAGAAAGGCCCACCTGGAATAGAAAAATCCCCACGTGCAATATAAAAATCGCCATGTGGCAAAGAAAAGGTCCCACGTGGAATAGAAAAAGTCCCACGTGGAATAGAAAAGGCCCCATTTGTAATAGAAAAGGTCCCACGCGGAATAGAAAAAGCCCCATTTGTAATAGAAAAGGTCCCACGTGGAATAGAAAAATCGCCACATGGCATAGACAAGGTCCCACGTGACATAGACAAGGTCCCACGTGACATAGACAAGGTCCCACGTGGAATAGAGAAAGGCCCACGTGGAATAGAGAAAGGCCCACGTGGAATAGAGAAAGGCCCACGGGGAATAGAGAAAGGCCCACGTGGAATAGAGAAAGGCCCACGTGGAATAGAGAAAGGCCCACGTGGAATAGAGAAAGGCCCACATGCAATATAAAAATCCCCACGTGGCATAGACAAGGTCCCACATAGAATAGAAAAGGTCCCAGGTGGAATAGAAAAATTCCCATTTGGAATAGAAAAGATCCCACATGGAATAGAAAACTTCCCACGTGGAATAGAAAAAGTTCGGCATAGAATATAATAGAATATTGTTATGAATTTTGGGGTAGGCATATATAGATTTAGGTAGATCTGAATAGGTATCATACTTCGTCTGTCGTGCTGGAGAATCTCACCTGTAATAAGTTCTGTTTATGCGGTTTGTTCGGATTAAGGTGTGTCTTCGTCCCCATTACGAGGAATGGGCGTGATAAATAGTTCGAGGGAATAAGGATAAGACTCCATTGTATGTCGTTCCCTCTGTGATTATACCTGTGTCCCGTATGGCAACGCACTCTTATACATTAGATAGGCCCATTAGTGCACCACATTAATTAATTCCCCCTCCGCCACAAGACGATAAGACTTAATGGAAGAACAGACCGGGAAGCAACCACGCACTGGGGCGCCATAGCAAGCAGACATCGTGCAAGGCAAGCCGAGGCCACGCCCACTTCGCACGTGATTGGTCAAGAGGGTTTTGATGGGAAGATCGCACCATGGGGTAAGAAACTGGCCAATGATTGGTGGAAGGAAGTGGCAGACTGATTGGCCACCGACGGATGTCATGACATGAAGGTCAAAAAGCACTCGGCCAATGGGAGGACACCAACGCGGTGAGAAGATTCGAGAAGTCGAGGGGCACCGCGCTGGTTGGGTGCTGTGCTGTGTGGCATGGGACGGACCGTGCATGAGGCCAGTGTTCGCGCCAGCAAACGGGGCCGAGTGGTTCGCGCCGACCAGAGCCGTGTCGGACGGAGCCTGAACGGACCAACCCGACATACAGACTGAGATAAGCCCGACACAAACGCGCACACAACGTTTCTTGTTCCCATTGTTCTGTATGCGAAGTGAGGTGTGCGGGATCCCGATTTAGGAACATTATTTAGTTCTTCCGTCGCGTTTCCTTGTTCTCGGTTCCGTTAATAAATATTTATTGTTGTACATTTTACCTCCGTCTCGGGTTGAGTTCATAATTTGCAGGGAGAAGGCATCGTCGGGGTTGAAAAGATAAGCACGGCATCCTCCCCCAATCCCCCGGCTCGTGTGTCGATCCGTCATTGAATTGGAAACGCCTCCAAGTAAGCTCGAATCCATCCGTGGTGACGCTCGGTCTTAACTGAGCAAACCACACGACAATATGTCATGATGGAGGATAATCTGTCACCATGGAGTATAATGTGTCATGATGGAGGATAATATGTCATGATGGAGGATAATATGTCATGATTGAGGATAATATGTCATGATGGAGGATAACATGTCATCATGGAGAATAACATGTCATCATGGAAGATAATGTATGATTATGGAAGATAACATGTCATCATGGAGGATAATGTCATGATGGAGGATAATATGTCATCATGGAGGGTAATGTGTCACCATGGAGGGTAATGTGTCACCATGTAGGGTACTGTGTCTCTGTTGTGGAAAACCATTCAGGTCCGCACAACTTTTAGTCCAACGGTTTGGTTTAATTGCATTTAGATCATCAGATCATTCCTGTAAGTAGAAATACACAATAAGCATACGATGCGACATCTCATAAAGCCATTCATATCAGTCAATGCAAGCAAGCTAGATATTCTATAAAGGCGTACCATTAACGAGGCTACCGATGTAACATGTCACAAGGGAGAAGTCCTCGGAGCACTGACACAGCAACGGGTCTTATAGTCACGCCCCTAGTGGGGACAACAATGACAGCGAGCAGCGAGCATCCCCACCCGGGTTCAGTACGGATACGATTTCACTACATTCACCCCCCGTCAGAATTATACGGCCGCGTGGCTAAAAGCGAGTGAGCGTCAGCATGGGCGCGGAGTATTAGTCGGCCCAACCGTAGCGGGCCGGGCGGCGAATTTCTCTGCCAGCACGCGTTCGAAATTCCCCGGGTACGGCGTCTCGTAACCCTGTATCCCCGGTGTCAGAGGCGCCAACAGGGTCGGGTGATGAAGGGGGTAACGCCAAGTCGTCGGACCCGGGCAGTCTCGACGGGGGGAGGGTCGGTGGACTGTCGGCGATGGGAGCGTCGGGAGAGGTCATAGTCTCATAGACGGGTTCGACTGGTTCGTCCGATTCCCTACTAAGGTCGTCGACCCCGCAAGGGGCAAGATGACGAACGGAGACAGTAGTCTCACGACCATCAGACGTCATCACACGAGCATGCTCAGGATTAGCCTGGAGAATCTGCACTTTGTCCACAAGGGGGTCGTACTTGCTCGCGCGAACTGCCCGTTTAAGGTAGGCCGGCCCGGGCCCAGCGAGCCAACTGGGCAAAGACCGTATACACCCCGAGCTCCTGGGGTGGTGGAAAAGACGCTCGTGGGGAGTTTGGTTAGTTGCCGTACTCAGGAGTGCCCGGATTGAGTTCAACGCCGCAGGTAGCGACCAAGCCCATTTATCGAGGCCCCGGCCGTGGGTCCGGAGATGGAGCATGACGGCCCTCCAGATAATCCCGTTGAAGCGTTCGATCTGCCCATTAGCCTGGGGTCTATACGGCGTGGTGTAACTAGACGCAACGTTGTTTTGGAGCAGATAGCCGCGCACCTCCTGAGACAAGAAGACTGCACCCCGGTCGGTATGGACATAGGCCGGGTAACCGAACATTGAGAACAAGTTCTGTAAGCAACGCATCACCGTGGCAGCAGTCATGTCCGCGCACATATAAGCAAAGGGGAATCGTGAGTACTCATCAACGATAGTGAGCAGATAGCGAGAGCCGCTCGACACCGGCAAAGGGCCCTTGAAATCCATCGCCAAGCGTTCCCACGGGCGTGTAGCCTTCACCAGAGTCCCCATAGGGGGGTTATAGAAACGCGGTTTGATTTCCGCGCAGATAGCGCAGTCGCGACAGATACGGCGGATATCGTCAATCGAGTAAGGGAGATTCCCACTCCGCACGAAATGAGCGAAACGCGTTACGCCGGGATGGCCCGCAGTAGCATGCAGCACCCGTAGGCCCTCCAACGAGGTGATACCAGCACATGTAGCGGGGCGCGATAAGGCATCGGCGGCCTGGTTATCCTTCCCTGGGCGATATTTGATGGTGTAACAGAAGTCGGCGAGTTCGATACGCCAGCGAGTGATTTTCTCGTTCTTAATGCGCTGGGCGTGTAAGGTGTCGTACATGAACGCAACGCTTTGCTGGTCCGTGATGATTTGGAAGCTCCGCCCGAGTAGGTACGGGCGCCATCGCCGAATAGACTCGACGATCGCATACGCTTCCTTTTCAACGGACGAGTGCCGCCGCTCAGCGGAGGTAAGAGTCCGTGAAAAGAAAGCCACGGGACGTCCCCCTTGGGAGAGGGTCGCCGCGATGGCCTGATCCGAGGCGTCACTTTCGAGGACGAACGAGCCGCTCTCGTCAATGGTTGCTACGGCGGCTCGGGCGATGTCGGTCTTAAGTCCTTCAAAGGCCGTCAATGCGGCCGAACTCAGGGGAAAGGTGTCGCAGGCCACAAGGGGGCGAAGTTTCGCGGAGAAATTTTGCACCCATTTGGAGTAATGGGCGAACAGCCCAAGGGCGCGTTTCAGGGAAGCCCGATCGCAGGGAGGGGCCATGTCGAGCAAAGGTCGCAGACGTTCCTTATCCGGAGAGACAGAGCCATGGGTCACGGTGTACCCCAGAAGATCTATGGTGCGTAGGGAGTATCGGCACTTATCCTCGTTCATAGTTAAGTGATACCGTTGCGCGACCTCAAGGAAGCGCTTCAGATTAGCGTCATGGTGCCCTTGGTCATATCCACAAACCGTAAGGTTATCGAGGTAGACGAAAACATCGGTTAAGTGCTCCCGCGCAACGAGGTCATCCATGGCCCTCTGGAAACAAGCGACCCCGTTCGTCACCCCAAAGGGCAATCGTGTAAATTGGTACAACCGCTGCCCCGACTCGAAAGCGGTATAGATACGATCCGCCCTAGAGATAGGGATCTGGTGGTACGCACTACGGAGATCGAGAGTACTATAGACCGAATACTGGGACACCTGTTGCACTAGCGCGTCCATCCCCGGAAGGGGGTAGGCATCCAGCTGTGTAAAGCGGTTAATCGTTTGGGAATAGTCGATTACCATGCGTTTGCGATGGGCCTCACTGCGCACCACTAAGACCTGGGCACGCCACGGCGACCTACTAGGTTCTATGATGCCGTCTTTCAAGAGCTGAGTCGTTTCGTCCGCAATGAATTGCATGTCCGCGCGAGAGTAGCGTCTCGATTTTACCGCGACAGGGGTACAGTCGGAGGTTAGATTGGGGAACAGCGAAAGCGGACGGACGTCCATTTGCGCTAGGGCGCACACCGTTAGCGCGTCGTCCGCCCCCACAACAAGAGTGTCAGGCCCACCGAACTCCATTACCAGACGTCCATGCAGCTTAAGAAAATCGTGTCCTAGCAGAATATCAGCACATAATGCGGGTAAAACCATAAGGTGTACATCAGGGAAAACCCGTCCCTTTAGCACTAGTTTCAATCGGCATTCCCCTTTTGTGCTAAGCCGGAGTCCCTGGGAAGCCATGAAGATCCGTCGTGTAGACCGCCCGATCCGCCATCCATGCCTGAGCACAAGTCGCTGGTCGATAAAACTATCCGTAGATCCGGTGTCCACCAAGGCCTGAACACAATGGCCCTCAACCATAAGGGGAATAAGGGCTTGAGCCAGGCCAGACGAGGCAGCTGGGAGCGGGACTGAGCCCCCCGAATGGGTCGGACCAGCCTCGCGGGTGGATCCTACACCAGCAGCAGTTTTGCGATCGTGGCCGGAGTCTGCGTTGACCATGGGGAATCCATTATCGTCATCAGAGGGCTTTCCCCAGCATTCCGGTGTTTCGCGATTCAAAATCCGATGAGAAAAGGCCTCAGTAGTATTTGACATCGCCTTTTGACACTCCTGGCAGATAAAGGCTTCCGTTGTAGCCGAAATCGCCTTTTTCGTTTGGTCGCTTTGACAAAAGGCTTCCGTAGTATTCGAAATCGCCTTTTTCGTTTGGTCGCTTTGACAAAAGGCTTCCGTAGTAGTATTCGAAATCGCCTTTTTCGTTTGGTCGCTTTGACAAAAGGCTTCCGTAGTATTCGAAAGCTGTTTCTTCCCTTGCGTGGCTCGAGGTTTGGCCAAGGACGCGGCCTTTGTCCCCGATGGAGAATGAGACGGTGGTGGCTTTCCGGTGGCGCCAGTCAAGGTTGTCTGAGCGCCCAGCGGGCCGCAGAGAGGGGCCCTCCCCTTCGAAGACGGGTAAGGCGCTGGGCTCGTGGGTTCTGCTACAAGCCCGTTCAAGGTTGCCGCGCCTGCGCGACCGCGGCTGCGCGAGTCGAAGGGCCGCGAGCCGCGTGCCGATTTCTTGCACACTTTCGCGTAATGTCCCTTTAGCGAGCACAAATGGCAAATAGCGTCACGTGCCGGACACACGACTCGGGCATGACGAGGCCCTCCACAAAAAAAACATGCGGCCCCGCGCAAGGCCTTGGGTCTGCTGGTCGTAACGGCAGCTGTCAGGGTAGGGTCATCCTCCGGAGCATCCCGGAGTTCAGCAGGCGGATCCACGTCCTCGTCAGTGGTCCTCTCCGGCCGGGCGTGTAGTGAGGTGCCCGCCAAAAGGCGCGTGCGATCATAGGCGTTCGATTGCATCCGCGCTTCGGTATACACCGTCGCTTGCTCAACCGCCGTAGCGAAGGTCAGGTCGGTCTTCTCCAAGAGTTTGAGACGTAGTTCCTGAGAGGAGACCCCTGCTATGAAGGCATCTAAAAGTCGATCATCTTTAGCCTGCTCGGGAGTCCGTGGCTGGGCGCTGTCCAGCATGAGCTGCCGGAGCTCCTGGGCGTAATGATCCATAGGCTCGTTGGGTTGCTGCCGTCGCGTCTGCAGCAAATAACGCGCATACACAGGGCTTTTTTCTTTTATATAAAGCCGCTTGAGCTCCGCGACGGTAAGATCATACGTCGTGCATTGAGCGACCGCGTGGTAGACCCGGTAGTCGATTTTTGAGTGTAATATTGCCAGCTTCGCGGCAGGCGTCGGAGCGGTATCAGGCTCATTAAAGAGATGCTCCAGTTGCTTGAGCCAGTGCTTGAGTTGCAAGCCTCCGTCCGTGGCTTGTGGGTCGGCGCTGAAAATGGACACCGTCAACGTCTTGTTGCCAGCCATGTCAGCAGATCATAAATGCAATTAAGTGTTGTGGAAAACCATTCAGGTCCGCACAACTTTTAGTCCAACAGTTTGGTTTAATTGCATTTAGATCATCAGATCATTCCTGTAAGTAGAAATACACAATAAGCATACGATGCGACATCTCATAAAGCCATTCATATCAGTCAATGCAAGCAAGCTAGATATTCTATAAAGGCGTACCATTACCGAGGCTACCGATGTAACATGTCACAAGGGAGAAGTCCTCGGAGCACTGACACAGCAACGGGTCTTATAGTCACGCCCCTAGTGGGGACAACAATGACAGCGAGCAGCGAGCATCCCCACCCGGGTTCAGTACGGATACGATTTCACTACAGTCTCCATGGAGGATAATGTGTCATGATGGAGGATAATGTGTCATGATGGAGGATAATGTGTCATGATGGAGGATAATGTGTCATGATGGAGGATAATGTGTCATGATGGAGGATAATGTGTCATGATGGAGGATAATGTGTCATGATGGAGGATAACGTGTCACGATGGAGGATAATGTGTCATGATGGAGGATAATATGTCATGGAGCCTGGTGTTGGCTTAGCGGTTAGGGTGCCGGCTTGGGATCCTAGGATCCTGGGTTCGAATCCCGGTCGATCGCTGAATTAACGCCAGGGGGGTTGACTCAGCCTGTCATCCTTCCGAGGTCGGCAAATTGAGTACCAGCTTGCTGGGATGAATGATCACGGTGTGTACCCCGATTTAGAATAGGTACACCGTATCCCTGCGCATCGTAAGAGCGTGACCAAGGGTTGGCGTCAGGAAGGGCATCCGGCCATAAAAACATTGCCTCAAACAGGGAACCATGATTGTCATGGGGCCCGCAAGGCTAACCCCCGCTCTAGCGGGGAAAATGGCCTTAAACGATCATTCATTCATTCATTCATTCATTCATTCATGGAGGATAATGTGTCATGATGGAGGATAATGTGTCTTTATGGAAGATAATGTGTCATGATGGAGGATCATATGTCATGATGGAGGATAAATGTGTCATCAAGGAGGATAATGTGTCTTGATAGAAGACAATATGTCATAATGGAGGATAATATGTCGGGATTGAGGATAATGTGTCATGATGGAGGATGATGTGTCACTATGGAGGGCAATGAGTCAACATGGAGGATAATATGTCATGATGGAGGATAATATATCATGATGGTCGATAATATGTCACCACAATGGAGGCTACTGTGTCCCCACAAAATGGAAAGCAATGTGTCACCGCGGTGGGTAATGTGTTCATCCGTTTGGATAGATCTGAGGGGATAAAACGAGATGGATTATCAAGAGAAGCAAATCTGTCCCTAAAGGACGAGAGTCGAGACCATTCGCTCTCATATGGATTTCAAGGGTCTAAAGTAGAGAAATGGACAAAAGGATGTATGTAATGTATGTATGTATGTATGTATGTATGTATGTAGGTTATGGGGCTAGCAGGGGCTACGGTTACAGGGGGGGGGGGGGGGCTGAGTTATGTCGGTCGGGTAGGGCATATCTAGATCCAGGTAGATCTGCATAGGTGGGTGCTTCATCTGTCGTGTTAGGGAATCCTCACCTGTAATTTTGTTTAGCCCAGTTTGTCGGATCAAGTGTATACCTGTGATCATATGAGGATGATCGGGTGATATGTAGAATAGGGACAAAGCTAATTCCCTGGTGAGTCAAACCTTTGTGATCATTCCGGTGTCCCTTATGGCAACGCACTCTTATACATTAGCTAGGGCCATTAGCACAACACTAATTAAATTCCCCACCACCACCACAATGATTTACGGAAGAACAGACCGGAAGCGGCCGCGCAGTGTTACACCATGAAGACAAACATTGAACACGCAGGCTGAGAGACACGCCCAGGAAGGCTCGTGATTGGTCGGGGAGAGGGGCGAGCAACAACCAGAGCACCCTTTGGAGAGTAGGGAGGATGAAGGACGTGCCACACTGATTGGCCACCGACAATGACGTGCGACCGATGACGTAACACCAAAGGCGAGAGACGCTCGGCCAATCAGTGCGGAAGGCGCAAAACCACTACCTTGAAGCAGGTGGCTGATTGGAGGAGAAGTGCCGGTGATGTGAGAAGGCTCAAAAGGGCACAAGGAAATGACGCACTGGTTCGCAGAGGGAGAGAGCGGACGTCACGGGACAGGCAATAAAACAACTGGCTCGCTGACATTTTCTTCTGCTCGTTTTGGCTTCCTTCCCATTTGGACCCTTTTCTGCCCTCGCTTTCTCCTGTTTGGACCTCTTCCCTTTGCCCTCTTGCTTTTGGACTGTCCCTTTGCGCTGGACCTTCTCTTGTGTTGGACCTCGTCCCGTTTGGACCCTCGCTCATTGGAGGTTGGAAAGACGTTGACGCGCCGACGATTCTCTCACCCGGCATTCACGCATGGACTTCGCGAACGATCGCGCGGGGACAGGAGGCTTGCCGTGCAGTGGCGTACGTGGGCTTGGTCGAGTGCGGAACGGGGGCGGAACGAGGCCTACTTCCCGCCGACCGGGGCTGCGTCGGACGACGCGCTCGAGCCAGACGATCCCTGACATTGCCAGATTGAGATGAGCTCGCATTCACAAACACAACAAAACGTTTATTTTCATGTTCTCCCATTTGTCTTGTGTTCAAATTCGGTGTGTAAGAGCGCTCACTGGGGGGTTTAGTTTTTACCGTCGCGTCCCTTGTTCTCGAGTACCGTTAATAAATATTTATTTTTGTACATAAATTCCGTTTTCTGTGAGTTCCTTTCAAAGGGTTAAGACATCGTCGAGGCCACCCAGGTAAGCCGCGGCATTCTCCCCCAAACGTCCCTGCTCGTGTATCGATCCGCCATTGAATTGGAAACACCTCAATAGTCAATGTAAGCCCAATTAGCCACCCGTGGCATACTCTCGGTGTTAATTGTGAGCCAGCCACAGGACAACTGTTGTCAAGGAGTGGGATTTTTGAACCCTCTGAATAAATTTGGTGTCAAGAATGAGGAGAATTTGAAGAAATTTTTTTCATAGTCGAGGCGATAAATTAGAATAGTCAATTGGGCTTGCGCGGCGCCAGGGGTGTGTCATTAAATTTCAAAATTTCTGAGGTAAAACGTGCGCGGGGAAGCGACCTTCTCTCAATGGTGGTGGGGGTGAGCGATATGGAAGAAAGAATGGAAGATGCGGGGAGTGTTAGAAGTGAGCCGATTATAGATGGGGAGGAGCATAGGGATGGAACCTCCCTCGCTACCGAGACGACCCCGATAGATTACCAGGCCTTAATGAATTTTATGAGGGCCCAGTTTGAAGAAATAAGGGGAGGTATTGAACAATTGGATGCCCAGACTAAAGAAACGGGAACCCCATGTGAACAAATGAATGAAATAAAGAAAGAACAAACAAATGATTCACATGGGGCACAGGAGAAGCCAAGGGTGGCCGAATTGGAAGCAAAACGGGGGGAATTCACAGTGGGAATGGAAGTGTGAGACCCAAGCTGATGTGCTTCGGGCACAAGAGGGGGAAAATTTGATTACGGCATGTGTGGAGGTGAATGGGGAGTGACAAGATGTAAAAGGGGGAGAATCAAATTTAAATGGGGAATGTTTGAGGAATGAAGGCCTGTAAAGTTATCGGGGCCGGGTGGATGTCACAACAAACCAATAGGGGGATGGATTGGAATCCTTGCTGCACAAATGCAGTTGTGCAGAGCAAGAGGGGGTAGAGGTATTGGGGGGGTCGGGGTAATGGAGCTGGACCGAATATTTATTGGGGGAGGCCTGTGGGTGCCAGAACTGTTTGGGAATGTGAGTGATGATGATGATGATGTGACACTGCGGCTGGGGACCTGGGACAGTCCCATGGAGGACAAGGTTGACCAGGCCTATAGGAGCTTGGGGGTTGAGGTGAATCGGTCGGTTGTTGAGGTCAAGGTGACCGAGGGGACCCTCACCACTAACCATGATTGGGTACCAGAGGCTCCGAAATTACATACCCGGCAGGGGGAGTGTATTGGCTTTGAGCTGGATTCGGACATAGAGGAATCGGGAGATAGAGCCTCAGACGAACTGGTCCCTGTAGGGAATTTGGAGCAGCTGCAGGGAGGGGCAGAACAACCTGAGGGAGTTGTTACCTGCAGCTGCGGTTTGGCACAGGAGATCAAAATTGTGAAAAGAAAATGGAACATTAAATTAAAATGGGAAATTGATTTGGAACATCCTTGGTGGGAGTTGGTCCCCGGGCTGCGGAATGTGGACCAGGAGAAGTCGATGGGGATGGGCCTCAGGAAAAAGTTGCCCCTTTCAAAATTTGGTTATGCCAGCCAGCTGGGGGGGCTGGGCTGGCGAGATTTGGACGTGGGGTCCAGCCATTGGTGTCATGGTACGACCTGGGCTCCACGGGGGGGTGGGGGGGGGGCTGGTGGAGTGTGGCGTCCCTTGTCCATCGGGGCGCCACCCGAGCAGTTGTCTCGGGCTGGCAGGGTCACCGCAACCTGGTGGGGGGTGAAGACCTCCAGGGGGTCCGAGGTGGTTTCTCACAGGCCTGGGATGGCGTATATTGAGGACCACTAGGGGGAGGTGTTGTGTGTCGCGCTTTGGTGGTGGCATCGCGGACGGCCAACTTGGGCCTGATGTGGTGACCGCCCGGGCATGCGGCCTGACAGTCTCTCCCTGAGACTCTGGGACAGTCAGCATGTGATTACCTGCCATGCTGTGCTGGTCTATGGACACGGGTCGATCCGCATGGACAGGGATGGACATAGCCTGCCGGACAACCATTAGGGCATCTGTGGAATGTGATGGTGTGAGAATGATCTTCCACCGATGTTCCGTTATGATTTGTGGACCCTCAGCTTGGGAGGAGAGCCATGGGATTTGTTGAATCGGGAATGTGTAACAAGCCGAGCATATGGGCCATGCTCGGCTGGCATGTGTACGGAGAAGCAACCTTCTTTGGTGAGATTAGCAAATTGTGTAAAATGTTTGGCACGGGTAATCTGAGGGTAGATGCAAATTTAAGGGTGAATTTTGAAATGCCATGGTGGATACTAACAGCAGTGACGCCATTATTGATCCAGGTGTATTCGACCAAAGTGTTGGAGGCTGGGATAAAATTGATAGGGTTGCAGGACACAGTCTTCAACTGGTTGCAGGGGCGACTGTGCCAATATTTGGGACGTGGGGTTGTGGAGATGAGGTTGTGTAGTTTGGGGGTCAACGTGGTGCTGTGCGTGTCCGAGGTGTGTGGACCATGTCTTCTGGAGGAGTCTCCTGGTGGAGCATGGCTGTTGACTGGACCTTGGCGTGGTCAAGTGTGGGTGGGCACTGGGGGCTGCAGTTGTGTGGACTGGGGCATGAGGACGGCATAGGTGACGTGAGGGGAATGCCACGCACTGCGAACGTCTCCCCCAGGGCTGAGGTTGTGTGTATGGTAGTGTGATTGCAGTAGGTGCTCACCACATTGGCCAGCTGGGACTAGTGCAGCCGTGTTCCTCACAGGGGGACCGAAGGATGGATGGTGGGTCGCATCCTTATGGACACTCATGGGCCATGTTGACGTTTCGGCTGCTCAGCTTGTCCCGATGACCCTTGCACGGTATATGTGCGGAGCTGTTGTGGCCAAATGTAGTTGTTTAGAACAGTTCACCGTTGGGGGCGGATCCACATACCTGCCAGTACAGTGGGACAAAAGGAGCAATTTGGTGAGTGATAGGCCCAATGGGATACATTTTGGGATTTTGAGGGTGGATGGCACTTTGGACCTGACCAACTGGTAACTACCTGCACATCAGAGGTGAGGTAAGGCCTTGATGGTTGCTGTCCCGGGCTTCAGGACTTGCTTGTTAAATTGGGGACATGTAATTTGGAGAAGGGGGCGGGTGAGAGTGATGACATGGCCGGAGAGGGGGGGGGGGGGTGGAATGTGTGCCACACAGTCTTGTGGGTGGCGTTTGTTTATCTGTAGAGGTTTTGTTTTCATGTGGTCTTGAGGGTGGAGATTATGGAGTGTGAGTGGTGATTATTGTGTTGAGATGTAATTGTAAAATGTGAACCGGGGATTTCACAAAAGAAGGCCATGGCAGCCACTTTTGGAAACAACTCTTCTGAAACATCTGCTCTTGAAATGTGTAGAAAATTGAATGGCAGCGGGGGGAGGAAATGTGTTTTGGGGATTTTGTGGGTGGGGAAGGTGTGCGTGTCCACAGGTACGGATCAAGCTCTGGAGGAGCGACGACTGCGACCCCCCTCTGCGGCAATTACCCCTGACAGCCAGTGTTGACTGGAAATTGGTGCCCGTCGGTGGTGGGGTCTGTTGGGTGCCTTGGGATGGAAGACTCCCGGCGACCCATGTGAGCTGCGCTGAAGCAGGAGGCCACGGAGCCTGGTGTGTGGAGACCCCCACCGGCGGAGTAACGGTGGAAAGGGGCGGTTTGACTGTCATGGGGCCAAGAGGTAAAGGGGGGGAGGCAATTAATTTGTAAGTCGAGTAACTTGTGTTTGGACTGCGGGCACCACAGCCTGAAGCGCCCCACCATCTTACTTGTGCAGTACCTCCCCGCTGCCTCGTTGAGAGAAATGCACACACACGAATATGACACCTTTGCCATGGTCTTGCAGGGGAGTGAAGTAAGTGCTGTGTAATGATTTTGGTGCCTTAATGATTCATGGAATGTGTATGAGTGGTTATGGGTTTGTGTTGAGTGAATGTGGGCGAAATCCACCGAGCCATGTCACTCACCTGTAACACCAAGACAGGGCCCACGGAAATTTGGGGTGCATTGGGATGGCCCCGCAGGTAACGTTGTCTTGTGGCATCCACCGGGGGACGCGGTCTGTGGGAAGGGGTTGTACAAATGTTCAAAGAGTTTTTGAAGTTTTGCAAGTTTTGAATAAAGTTAAGTTATGTGGTTAAGTTAGTTTTGCATGTTGTTATTTGTTTCCTCCCTCCGCAGGAACAACGAATCATGATCATTGTAAATATTGTGCTGTGTTATGTCGGTTGGGTAGGGCAAATCTAGATCCAAGGAGATCTGCATAGGTAGGTGCTTTTGTCTGTCATGATAGGGAATCCTCACCTGTAATTTTATTTAGCCCGGTTTGTCGGATTTAGTGTATACCTGTGATCATACGAGGATGATCGGGTGATAGGTAGAAAAGGGACTAAGCGAATTCCCCGGTGAGTCAAACCTCTGTGATCATTCCGGTGTCCCTTATAGCAATGCACTCTTATACATTAGCTAGGCCCATTAGCACAACACTAATTAAATTCCCCTGCCGCCACAATGGCTTACGGAAGAACAGACCGGAAGCGGCCACGCAGTGTTACACCATGAGGACAAACATCGAACAGGCAGGGTGAGAGACATGCCCAGGATGGCTCATGACTGGCCGGGGGGAGGAGCGAGCAACAACCAGAGCACCGATTGGAGAGGAGGGAGGATGAATGACGTGCCACACTGATTGGCCACCGACAATGACCTGCGACCGATGACGTAACACCAAAGGCGAGAGACGCTCGGCCAATCAGTGCGGAAGGCGCAAAACCACTACCTAGAAGCAGGTCGCTGATTGGAGGAGAAGCGCCGGTGACGTGAGAAGGCGCGAAAGGGCACAAGGAAACAACGCCCTGGTTGGCAGAGGGAGAGAGCGGACGTCACGGGACAGGCAATAAAACAACTGGCTCGCCGACATTTTCTTCTGCTCGTTTTGGCTTTCTTCCCATTTGGACCCTTTTCTGCCCTCGCTTTCTCTCCTGTTTGGACCTCTTCCCTTTGCCCTCTTGCTTTTGGACTGTCCCTTTGCGCTGGACCTTCTCTTGTGTTGGACCTCGTCCCGTTTGGACCTCTGCTCGTTGGAGGATGGAAAGACGTTGGCGCGCCGACGATTCTCTTACCCGGCATTCAAGCACGGACCTCGCGAACGATCGCGCGGGGACACGAGGCTTGCCATGCAGCGGCGTACGTGGGCCTGGTGGAGCACAAACGGGGGTAGAACGAGGCCTACTTCCCGCCGACCGGAGCTGCGTCGGACAATGCGCTCCAGCCGGACAATCCCTGACACTGCCAGACTGAGATAAGCTCGCATTCACAAACGCAACGAAACGTTAATTTTCATATTCTCCCATTTGTCTTGTGTTCAAATTCGGTGTGGAAGAGCGCTCACTAGGGGGTTTAGTTTTTACCGTCATGTCCATTGTTCTCAGGTACTGTTAATAAATATTTCTTTTTGTACATAAATTCCGTTTTCGTACATAAATTCCGTTTTCGTTGAGTTCCTTTCGCAGGTTGGAGACTGCGCGCGGACCGCCAAGTAAATCTCGCCATTTCTTCTTCTTTCCTTCTTTGTCCTGCGTGTGTATAGCAAATCCGCCATTGACCCGGACGCCTCAAGTAAGCTCGTTTCCATCCGTGATTTCCCCGGTCTAAACCGAGGGGGAATCGGACGACAATATGTCACCATGGAGGGTAATGTGTCAACATGGAGGATAATATGTCATGATTGAGGATAATATGTGATGATGGAGGATAATATGTCACCACAATGGAGGCTACTGTGTCCCCACTATATGGAAGGCAATGTGTCACCGTGGTGGGTAATGTGTGCATCCGTTTGGATAGATTTGAGGGGATAAAACGAGATGGATTATCAAGAGGAGCAAATCTGTCCCTAAAAGACGAGAGTCGAGACCATTCGCTCTCATATCGATTTCAAGGGTCGATAGTTGACAAATGGACAACAGGATGTATGTATGTATGTATGTATGTACTGTATGTATGCATGTATGTATGTGTGTATTTATGTATGTGTGTGTATGCATGTGTTTATGTGTGTAAGTGTATGTGAGTAAGTGCACGTGTGTATTTATGTGTGTATGTGTGTATGTATGTGTGTATGTATTTGTGTATGTATGTGTGTATTTATGTGTTTATGTTTGTATATATGTATGTATGTGCGTATGTTTGTGTGTATGCATGTATGTATATGTGTGTGTATGTTTGCATGTATGTGTATGTATATGCTTAACCAAGAAGCACACTGACCCGATGTCATGACGCCGAAGTCATGTGAGTAAATTAAATTAACTTATTAGTACGGGCGTTGTGTGTGTGTGTGTGTGTGTGTGTGCGTGCGTGTGTGCGTGTGTGTGTGTATGTGTGTGTGTGTGCGTGTGTGTGTGTGTGTGTGTGTGTGTGTGTGTGTTTTGGTTCGATGCATCTCATCTTAAAATAAATAGATGGTATTTATAGAATACTTCCCCTGCGCACTCAACTTGGTGCGAGCCAACTCTTATGTTTTTGAAGGGTTGGTTTCTTTCATCCAATATGGCTGCCAGACCACGTGAGCGATGACATCATAAATTTATATTCTCTCATATAATTGTTGTATAGATCACGCTCAATAAATTTCAAAATGATCAGAGTAAGTGTTGTCCCTGTGGAATTATGACGTCATAATTAAGGCACCAATGACGTCATCATTAACAACACCTATCCCCCATTCGGAGTTCTTTCCAATGAGCCACGTTTCAATTTTTTCCATGGAGCGGTTTTGGAGATATAGAGGTGCAACGTTTTTCCAAATGGCGCCTGCATCACGTGACCTATGACGTCGTAAACCTAATTATCATTACCATATTCGACAGGGGGAAGCCCTCGTATGGTGAAAATTTCGTGTCAATCGGACCAAGAATTGCAGATGAAAAAAAAATTCATACTCATCGAATCAAGTGTTGTACTTGTCGAATTATGACGTCATAAAGAAGGCACCGATTACATCATCATTAACATATATTCCCCGTGGGGAGTTCTTGACAACGCACTATGTTTCAATTTTTCCCATGAGCGGTTTCAGAGAAATAGAGGTGCAACTTTTTTCAATTTTTCCAAGATGGCGCCTGTACCACGTGACTTTTGACGTCATAATTATCATTCAAAATTCTCCAGGAGGAAGGATACATTGGTCGTGCACAATTCACAGCGACAAGACCATGAGGACGAAGACCTGATGTGAGTGTCCATTCCGGGCAATCAATGGTTCATTTGACATTCAATGGTTCTTTGGACATTCAATGGTCCTTTGGACATTCAATGGTTCTTTGGACATTCAATAGTTCATTGGACATTCAATGGTTCTTTGGACATTCAATGGTTCTTTGGACATTCAATGGTTCATTGGACATTCAATGGTTCATTGGACATTCAATGATTCTTTGGACATTCAATTGTTCTTTGGACATTCAATTGTTCTTTGGACATTCAATGGTTAATTGGACATTCAATGATTCTTTGGGCATTCAATGGTTCTTTGGACATTCAATTGTTCTTTGGACATTCAATGGTTCTTTGGACATTCAATTGTTCTTTGGACATTCAATTGTTCATTGGACATTCAATGGTTCTTTGGACATTCAATGGTTCTTTGGACATTCAATTGTTCTTTGGACATTCACTGATTCTTTGGACATTCAATGGTTCATCCGATGACGTTTTGCGTGACGAGGTTGAGACCTGTTTGTGTGTTTTGGTGAAATGTTTATTTTAAGATTCGGTCAAATCGACCAACTCAGTGATTATTGGAGGGAGAGATCCCGATGATCGGTGACGAAACACGAACCAAACTGCAGGTACAGATCGACTGAAACCAAGGAACATCGTGAACTCCGCCAACGCGCCATGTGCAAGGACAAGGACAAGGACCAGGACGAGGATCGGGACAAGGACCGGGACAAGGACAAGGACCGGGACAACGACCGGGACCGGGACCAGGACTGGGACAAGGACCAGGACCACGACTGGGAAAATGACCAGGCCAAGGACTAGGACCAGGACCCGGACACTAAATTCCGCGGTGGATCGATCCACGCAGAATACTCAGCGGGTCCGCCAGGGTGAGCCTGCTATACGCGGGTCTGCCAGGACGAGTAACCAATGAACGGTCACCCTGGAGTGACGTCATCTCGTTCGTCTCTCCTTTAAGATCACACGTTCCGATCGAGCTCCGGCTCCGCCACAGACAGAACCCTCAGCGCAGGGAGTAAGAGCGACCGGAGGGGCAAGAGCAGCGATAAGAGAGACGACCCTCCCCGACCCCTCGGCCTCCGGGCGCCTGGATGCAGGTGTGATGCGCCGGTTCACGGACAATGTCCGCAAGGTGTTGGATGGGCTCGGAGCCGAAAAGGCTTCCACGACTCCGACCCGGTCCGACGTGTGCGCATCCGAGCCGCTCTTCTCTGACCACTTCAACGTGTGCAAGGTGTGTGAGTCGGCGTGCACAATTATTGCATCAAGGTGCACCGATCGAGTTACCTGCACGCGTGTCATCGTTCCGGCCCCCCTACCTCTGCTTTCCCACCCTTTTAACGGCTCCCGCCGCACCGCGATGCACCTTATTTCCTCATCTGCAGTCTCGCCCGCTATCCATCCCCTAATCGATCGCTCCGCCCCCCCAATCAATCGCCCCGCCCATAATCGATCGCCCCGCCCATAATCGATCGGTCCGCTTCATAATCGATCGCTTCATCCTATAATCGATCTTTCCGCGAACCCGAATCGATTTCTCCACGCGACTACTAATTCACCTGTCCGCACCCCAGGAATAATCGAGCTATCCACCCTCTGCGTCTCCCTTAATGAGTCTTCTTCTTCTTCCTGTTTAATTTGTGGTTCTTCATTTTTCCCACCAGCACGCAAGGGCGTGGCACTCATTGTGACGTCACGTCATGCCTTTGCCAATTTGTTTTAACTGCAAAGTGAATAATAACAATTGTTGTTATTTATTATAATACTATTATAACATCCACACAAAGCCCTACTTAATACCTTTTGCAAACCAAGGTGATCTCGTGTAACCTTTCATCGCAGGTAAACTTATTTGTCCACTTATTGCATCCGTCCGTGCAAACTTTTAAATGTCCAGTTGATAAGCGTGGACAAACTTTTTAATGTCCAACCGAATGTGTGTTTTTAAGTTTTAACCAACACGTAAGGAGTTGTCCAAACGGTGTACCTGAGTAAGTGATTGGTTACCTGTGCTTCATGTGAAGTGGTGAAGCGTGCTTGGATTCTTTGTGTCGGAGGAAAACCTATTGTAGATTTTTCATTTGTCGAGTTACCATGAAAACCTGTCTGTGTCTGTGTCTGTGTCTGTGTCTGTACCTGTACCACTACATATCACCTATTTACTGGAATGGTTTTGTACTGCACCAGCACCAGCACTTGCTACAGGAGTCCTGACCAACAGGGGGTCCCTGTGACACCTTTATCGTGTTTAGGCAGCCATTGCCAGGTAATAAGAAGTTGGAGGTGGGGTCTTCTTCTTTCATTTGCAGCACCTGGAATCGGGGTAGCCTCATTGGTTGAGGGCGTTAGACTGGACTGTGCTGCTCATGCGATGCTCACCCGCTCTCTTCGCGAAGGACACCACGGGGTCTGTAACGTCCACCGACTGACGCCGGAAGTTCAGTTTAACGTCCATCCGAGGGACGGCGCACCTTGATGAATCGTCCTGCCTGTGAAACACCAGGATGGCAGTTTTTTGCTCAGTCAGGATTCGAACCCAGGCTAAACAGCATATAGGTGAGTGCGTACTTCTCGGTCTCAGCCGTGCTGTCAGCTCCTGCAGCCGAGGTGATAAATATCAACACTGAATGGGCAAAATGGCTCAGATACAGACACTTGGTAGAGCACACCGCCACCAGGTGAACAGTTTACGTTTTGTATCCACTGATAGGCCGGATCTGGATTCGGACCTGAACCAAAATCTAATCGTCTTGTTCTTGTCTCCTAACCAACTCGTCCACCAAGTTTTGACCAAATCCGTGCACAACTTTTTCAGATTTCCTGCTCACAGACAGACAGAGAGGGGGGTGAAAACACAACCTATGTCCACCTTCGGTGGAGGAGTCCAAAACACTGAAGCAGACGTTACGTAAGAAAATCAGTTTTACGATCGCCCTGGATTGGACAAAATCCTCATCTGTCTCCCAGGACGACGTCTCCAAAACCTATTCACTTTTGTCCACATATGCTATGATTTATCACTGTTGTCGTTGGAAGGACACCATGGGGTCTGGAAGGTCCACCAACTGATTCCGGAAGACGTTCTAACCCTAACCCTAACCCTAACCCTAACCCTAACCCTAACAACCCTAACCCTAACCCTAACCCTAACAACCCTAACCCTAACCCTAACCCTAACCCTAACCCTAACCCTAACCCTAACAACCCTAACCCTAACCCTAACAACCCTAACCCTAACCCTAACCCTAACCCTAACCCTAACCCTAACCCTAACAACCCTAACCCTAACCCTAACAACCCTAACCCTAACCCTAACCCTAACCCAACCCATGGTTCACTTTAATGTCCATCAACATTTATCAAATCTCTTCCTCTCCCATTGGAAGATCCACCACCATTGCTCCGGGTCGTCTCATTACACAGGAAAGACCAAGCACAGCTCAACTGGACAATTTCCTCAGCTTCAGTCATGTTCTCTGTTTCTTTGTGCCGCACGCCGAGCAAACGCTTTGTGAATGTGAAATCATTGATCTGGAAACCAAAATAAACTCTCTTAACTCTCCTTTGTGGTGACATAAGTGAAAACCCCGGTGCTCAAAATCCAATTGCAGGACGAGACCAAAAGGTTTTCAGAAAACCTTGAAAAGAATTCATGTAAATTGTCTGTGTTTGAGCTGAGGTTCCACTTTTTCATTTGCTCCCATCAGAGAAGCCTGACATTGTCGTCTTGGTTAAAGGAAGACATTCGGTCAAGCGAAATATTCCTGTATGACTATTTAGTAATCCGATAGGATCGTGAGCACCACATTTCTGGTGGAATGTTTATAGCATCATGGCTACTGAAGAAAAAGAGATCTCCATGGATTGTGGGTCTGTATGGACGAGCCTCCATGTGATTGGAATGTCTCCCATCTGCATCGGAGCGTGTTATCGTCTGCCTACTGCCGATCCAGATTGCATCAGATAACTTGCCACACGCATGGTGCCCAGCAAAGCCTCACTGAGGATTTTGGACGAATTCAATTTGCCCGACATAGATTGGACTAACGTCACCTTCAAACCGGATGGATACCACCCTGCCCGGATTAGAAAGCCACCCTGCCCAGAGTAGTAGCCACCCTGCCCAGATTAGAAAGCTACCCTGCCCGGATGAGAAAGCCACCCTGCCCAGAGTAGTAGCCACCCTGCCCAGATTAGAAAGCCACCCTGCCCGGATTAGAAAGCCACCCTGCCCAGAGTAGTAGCCACCCTGCCCAGATTAGAAAGCCACCCTGCCCGGATGAGAAAGCTACCCTGCCCAGAGTAGTAGCCACCCTGCCCAGATTAGAAAGCCACCCTGCCCGGATGAGAAAGCCACCCTGCCCAGAGTAGTAGCCACCCTGCCCGGATGAGAAAGCCACCCTGCCCAGAGTAGTAGCCACCCTGCCCAGATTAGAAAGCCACCCTGCCCGGATGAGAAAGCCACCCTGCCCAGAGTAGTAGCCACCCTGCCCAGATGAGAAAGCCACCCTGCCCAGAGTAGTAGCCACCCTGCCCAGATGAGAAAGCCACCCTGCCCAGATTAATAAGCCACCCTGCCCGGATGAGAAAGCCACCCTGCCCAGAGTAGTAGCCACCCTGCCCAGATTAGAAAGCCACCCTGCCCGGATGAGAAAGCCACCCTGCCCAGAGTAGTAGCCACCCTGCCCAGAGTAGTAGCCACCCTGCCCAGATTAGAAAGCCACCCTGCCCGGATGAGAAAGCTACCCTGCCCGGATTAGAAAGCCACCCTGCCCAGAGTAGAAGCCACCCTGCCCAGAGTAGAAGCCACCCTGCCCAGATTAGAAAGCCACCCTGCCCGGATTAGAAAGCCACCCTGCCCGGATTAGAAAGCCACCCTGCCCGGATTAGAAAGCCACCCTGCCCAGAGTAGAAGCCACCCTGCCCAGAGTAGTAGCCACCCTGCCCAGATTAGAAAGCCACCCTGCCCAGAGTAGAAGCCACCCTGCCCAGATTAGAAAGCCACCCTGCCCGGATTAGAAAGCCACCCTGCCCAGAGTAGAAGCCACCCTGCCCAGAGTAGTAGCCACCCTGCCCGGATTAGAAAGCACCCTGCCCAGAGTAGTAGCCACCCTGCCCAGATTAGAAAGCCACCCTGCCCAGAGTAGAAGCCACCCTGCCTGGAGTAGAAGGCCACCCTGCCCGGATTAGAAAGCCACCCTGCCCAGATTAGAAAGCCACCCTGCCCAGAGTAGAAGCCACCCTGCCCGGAGTAGAAGGCCACCCTGCCCGGATTAGAAAGCCACCCTGCCCGGATTAGAAAGCCACCCTGCCCGGATTAGAAAGCCACCCTACCCGGAGTAGAAAGCCACCCTGCCCGGATTAGAAAGCCACCCTGCCCGGATTAGAAAACCACCCTGCCCGGATTAGAAAGCCACCCTGCCCGGAGTAGAGCAAAGACTGAAGTAGCTCTTGACTACAATTTATACTATCAGGTTGATAAACCCACTCGAGACTGAAACTTGCTTGATCTACGCTTCACCAATGAACCTTGAAGAGTGACTCACTTAAAAGTCTTCTCTGGCATTGGCGATCACGATCACATGGTCATCATTAACAACGACTTTAAACCCACAATGAATCAACCTTCTAAACGCAAGATATTCGTAAATCAGAGAGCAGACTGAAGGAATATCCAGGGACATTCAGCAACTAAACAATAAATTAACGGATGAGTGAGCACCTGCCACCTGCCCATCTGCACAGTACTGAAGTCTCGCCATTTTAGAAAGTCTCCCTTTTATATAACATTAATAACACATTCTTTAGAACATGAGCTCGACTCGGCTAAATCTTCCTTGGATTAATAATATTAATATCCACAAAAAAAAATCGTTATTGTAAAATGACTAGAAAACGAAATTCCACTGCCTCGTGGGATGAATTTAAGAAACTTCGTGAATCCACTGTGAGGAGGATCCGCTCTTCGACATCAGAAGTATCATTGGTGGAAATCTTAAAGAAAATAACACCAAACCGTTTTGGGTCTACCTGAAATCCAAGGAACAAGAGCTACCTGGTATCTCATCATTGAAATCCAAAGAAGGAGAAATTGTAACCAATTCAACGGACATGGCAAACTTTCTCAAAGATCACTTCAGCTCCATATTCACTACGGAGGATCTATCCAGGTAACTATGTATCCCAGACGTACACACCTTGCTATATCGGCCACGGGAGTAGAAAAACTCCATGACATGAAACCAAACAAAGCACCTGGTCCGGTCAAAATCCCTACACAGGTTCTGAAAAGGTGTGCACCAAGTATTTCCCATGTTTTTCCCATGCACCAAGTATTTCCCATGTTTTTCCCATGCACCAAGTATTTCCCATGTTTTTCCCATGCACCAAGTATTTCCCATGTTTTTCCCATGCACCAAGTATTTCCCATGTTTTTCCCATGCACCAAGTATTTCCCATGTTTTTCCCATGCACCAAGTATTTCCCATGTTTTTCCCATGCACCAAGTATTTCCCATGTTTTTCCCATGCACCAAGTATTTCCCATGTTTTTCCCATGCACCAAGTATTTCCCATGTTTTTCCCATGCACCAAGTATTTCCCATGTTTTTCCCATGCACCAAGTATTTCCCATGTTTTTCCCATGCACCAAGTATTTCCCATGTTTTTCCCATGCACCAAGTATTTCCCATGTTTTTTCCATGCACCAAGTATTTCCCATGTTTTTCCCATGCACCAAGTATTTCCCATGTTTTTCCCATGCACCAAGTATTTCCCATGTTTTTCCCATGCACCAAGTATTTCCCATGTTTTTCCCATGCACCAAGTATTTCCCATGTTTTTCCCATGCACCAAGTATTTCCCATGTTTTTCCCATGCACCAAGTATTTCCCATGTTTTTCCCATGCACCAAGTATTTCCCATGTTTTTCCCATGCACCAAGTATTTCCCATGTTTTTCTCATGCACCAAGTATTTCCCAAAGATTTCATGATCTTTCAGAAGTCCCTTTCCTCACGAAGTCTCCCAGGTGACTGACTTAATGCTGACGTCATACCGATTGTGAAAAAAGGAGACAGGTGCAATCTGGCAAAATACGTCCTATTTCACTTACCTCTGTTGCAAGCAAAATACTCTAACACATCATTAGTCGCCATATTACGATCCATCGAAAGACTCGTAAAATACTGTATGGTAGTAAACACGGCTTTAGGAAAAATTATTCCTGCGATACTCAGGTAGCCGCCCGGGTAAACAAGCTTTGCTAAATCAGTTGATAAACGTGGACAAACCGATATCATCTTCCTTAACTTTAGTAAGGAATTCGACACAGTTCCTCACCAACGGATACTTACAAAACTCTATAACTTTGGCATAAGAAGCAACATTTTTGGCAAGGTACAATCCGCACTTTGAACACAGGTATAGTGAAACGTACCCTCACCTCACAGACGTAAGAATAACAATGGAAGTTGAGCATCAAAGTCATCGATAGTAACGGTCATCATCAAAATCAAAAGACAAGCAAAGGAAAGGTAAGAAATGGTGAACAGCGAGGTGTTCCGTTACCGAGCTGCTTGTAGAGCGCTCACCAAGCAGCTTAAGCACTCAAGCAAGCACCGACAATGAAACCGTTGAGATGCCCGGAGTGTCCAACAATGTCCAAATTCGACTAACCAGCAACGGTACCCGCCCTATGGGCGGGGCTTTGATTGGGAGGCCAAAATGAAAAGGTGAAATATCAGAAATGGAACGCTTTTTAAAATTTTTAAAACGATTTATATAAACATCCGTTAAATCATATCACACGCAAATCATCAAAATATAAAGTATTTGTAGAATTTCAATAGAAGCCACATCACTGTTCATATCGGTAAATATTATTCCATCGTGTTTGGAAAAACTGGAAAAATTGGAAAAATAGGAAATTGGAAAAACAATATAGCCTATTTTACTCCAGGGGGTCCCAGGATTACCCACCCAAAATATCATTGTGATCGGTTCAGCCGATCTCTGTTGAATGGTACCTGGGACCATTGTGGTACCTGGGAACAGACACAGACATTTGGTGAATTATGGTAAGATTAACACTTTTTAATAGTCGGATCTGCTGCTCAGGTCAATTCCGCTGTGAAAATTTTAAAATTACATTCAGGTGAAGAGATTATCGAGCTTATCACATGTTGCATGTAAAACGTGTGCAGAAATTAGATAAAGGCATGAACAGTGGCGTTTATAAGCATTGCGATGTACACAGGAATGCAGCGATTCATAGGTATGAAGATCAGTAATATCACCATTCGTAGATATGAAGCTTTATTGTACAGAAACCAACCTGTTCTGAGACTAGGTATATTTGAGCTGAGCGGACAAGGTGGGGGGGGAATTTAAAACCCCGAGCTGAGCAAGCCGGACGCACACTCACCAAAGATAAGATAAGCAAATGATCCTCTAGTTTTCATACAATCCCTTGGAGGCGTGTGTGTGTGTGTGTGTGTGTGTGTGTGTGTATGTATGTATGAATGTGTGTATGCGTGTATGTATGCATGTGTGTGTGTGTGTGTGTGTGTGTGTGTGTGTGTGTGTGTGTGTGTGTGTGTGTGTGTGTGTGTGTGTGTGTGTGCGTGCTTTGAGACCTGGTAGAGCTCCGTTCCATCTCCTTATAGTCTAGTAGGAAGACTAGGTCCCTCTGCACCCCCCGGAGATATACTTCTAATCAGTGTTTCTAGATTGGA